>NW_023412035.1:0-16805 GCF_903995425.1 Onychomys torridus
GGGGAAAGAGGAGAGATTCCATTGTTGTAGTTAGACTAGAACATCCTTGCCAGCACGAGCTGCATTTGTTTTATTGATGATCTTGGTTGTTCTGACTGCTATAAAATGAAATCTCAAAGTAGTTTTAATTTGCATTTCCTTGATGGCTAATGATGTTCAAGAGTTCTTTAAATGCTTCTCAGCCATTTGTGTTTCATCTCTTGAAAATTCTCTGCTTAGTTCTGTACCCCGTTTTGAATTGGGTTATTTTCTTGATGTTCAGTTGTTTTAGTTTTTTATGTATTTTTGATACTAAGCCACTATTCAATACATAATTGGTAAGGATCTTTTCTCATTCTATAGCCTGACACTCTGTCTGAATGATGGCATCCTTTGCTTTTCAACTTCATGAGGTCCCAATTAGTAATTGTGGGTCCTAGTGCCTGTGCTACTGGTGTTCTGCTCAGAAAGCATTTTCATGTGCCAATGAGTTCAAGACTATTCCCCACTTTCACTTCTCTCAGATTCAGTGTATCTGGCCTTATATTGAGGTCTTCAGTACGTTTGGAATTAAGTTTTGTGCAGGATCATATGTATGGATCTATTTGAATTCTACATGTAGCTGTCCAGTTTGACCAGCCGCATTTGTTGGAGATGCTTTCTTTTCTACAGCTCTGGAGGGAAAGATATTCTGACTGTTTGGGAAGTCAAGCTATTCCTGGAGCTGCAATAGGAAAGCTCTGGAGACTGGAGATGCAATAGGAAAGCTCAGCTCTGGAGGGAAGGGTATCCTGTTTGCAAAATCAGGCTATACCTGAAGCTGGGATGCAGTGGGGGATGGTCTCCCTGCAGGGTATAGCAATCCTGCTCCTCTCCTGGAGAGAGCCCTCCTAGTTGAGCTTTGTTCTGCCCCTCCCCCACCTGCTCCCCTTTAGTGGGACTTCCCAGAAGAGCGCCGCTTCTTCTGCTCTCTGGCCCAAGATGTTGCTTCTTCAGCTTCACTCTGCTAAATGGGAAACCCCTGCAGAAATGTAGCAACCTCCTCAGGCTGTGGTGAAAAGCTGTTACATTTTCTTCTCCACCTTGCTCAGTCCCCTAAGGAATGTCTCAGCAAGGTTCTTCTGTTCTGCACCTGCAAATGAAGATCTTCACCTAACAATCTTTTAAGAAAGAGATTTATCACTTTGGAAGGAACAAACAGCCCAGCACCAAAGTTCACACTGAAACCCTGCTGGTGGCCCTTTTGATTTCATCTCTGGATTGCCATTGCTCAGAGGCACACAGGAAGTTTGGTTTCTAACATTTTTTGTCAATTATAAGTTTTTGTTTTTAATGTTTTGAGGTAGGCAATTGGTTTCTTTATTGAAGTACAAATTGAGAAAAAGAAAATGCTATTCCTTTTAAAGTCCAGTATAAAACTCTTCCAGATGCGCTAGTAGACAGCTGACAGAAGTGGAGTTGGAAGAGACAAGAGTATTCAATCTTGGGAGAACAAGGGAAGAGATACCACGATAAATGAAGGCACTATGAGAACGGGAGAGTGCTAGGGAGGGTCCCAGGAATCCACAAAGATGACTCCACCATAGACTACTGGCAATGGTTGAGAGGGTGCCTGAGCTGACCTACTCTGGTGATCAGATGGCTGAATACCCTGTCATCAGAGAACTGTCATTCAGTGATTGATGGAGCAGATGCAGAGATCCACAGCTGGGTCCCAGGTGGAGTTCCAGGAGTCCAATCAAGGAGAGAAAGAGAGAGGAAGGATTCTATGAGCAAGAGATATTGAGACCATGGTTGGAAAAAGTACAGAGACAACCAGCCAAACTAGTGGAAACACATGAACTGTGGACCAATAGCTGAGGAGCCCCCACGGTACTGGACTAGGCCCTCTAGATAAGCAAGACAGTTGTTTAGCTTAAACTGTTTAGGGGGCCCCCAGGAAGTGGGATTGGGACCTGTCCCTAGTGCATGAGCCAGCTTTTTGGAGCCTAGTGCTTATGGTGAGACACTATGTGCAGCTTTGGTGCAAGGAGGAGGGGTTTGGACCAGCCTTAACTGAAAGTGCTAGTCTCTACTGACTCCCTATGGGAGACCTTCCCTTGGAGGAGGTGGGAATGGGGGGTGGGAAGAGGGAGGACAGGGGAATCTGTGGTTGGTATGTAAAATGAATAGAAAATCTCTTAATTAAAAAAAAGAAAAATATTGGTGAAATTATTAAGGCCACTTCACGTAGTTAAAAGGGAGGTTTATTTTGTGGGGTAACTTACAAGTGAATAGATAGTTTACAGAGTCTTGGAAAGGCGTGGCGCAGTCCGGCAGTGTTCTCTGGGGAACTCTGTTAGGTCTACCTCCAGCATCCAGGGGCCAGGAACTAAGAAAGCCTGTGCATCTGGAACCCGGGTCTTCAGCATCCTCTCTCAGCCCTGCCTTGTAGGCCTGACTGTTAACAAAGCCTCAGTGGGGGTTAGAGCTACAAGGTCAAAGCTGAAATGGCTACCCACTGCAGAAAAAAAAGGAAGAGATTTATTAAGAAGGAGAAGTCGGCTGGGCAGTGGTGGCACACTTCTTTAATCCCAGCACTCGGGAGGCAGAGCCAGTTGGATCTCTGTGAGTTCCAGGCCAACCTGGTCTACCAAGTGAGTTCCAGGAAAGGAGCAAAGCTACACAGAGAGACCCTGTCTCAAAAAAAAACCAGAAGAAGAAGAAGAAGACAAGAAGAAGAAGGAAGAGGAGGAGGAGGAGGAGGAGGAGGAGGAGGAGGAGGAGGAGGAGGAGGAGGAGGAGGAGGAGGAGGAGGAGGAGGAGGAAGGAGGAGGAGGAAGGAGGAGGAGGAGGAAGGAGGAGGAGGAGGAAGGAGGAGGAGGAGGAGGAAGAAGAAGTAGTCCAGGAGAGTGGCTGCCTCTGCCAGGGTGGGAAGGAACAGCCCACAACTGAACAGGAGAGGTATTTACTTCTTGGGGTGGAGTTTCTTGATGGAAAATTTCTGCTAAGAGATTGGTTAGTTTTCCTGCTCAGGGATTGGTTGGTTTCCTTGGTTGGAGGCAGAGATGGCTTTGGTTTCAGGGTTGAACTCTATTTCTTTCACTGTCCCTTTTCAGCTGTTTGGCTCTAATTCTAAGGCCAGGGCATATTTATTTCACTGGCTCTAGTTCGAGGGACAAAGTATGTTTCTTTGACACTGGTTTCAGAGTCAGGGCATGTTTCTTAGGTTCTGGTTCAGGAATAAAGTGTTTCTTTCACTGGGTCAGGTCTCAGATCCAGGGTGTGTTTCTTTCACTGGCTCTGGGTTCAGGGCCAGGGTAGGTTTCTTTGGCTGGCCCCCTTTCTCTACACTAAGTATGGATCTATTTGAATTCTTTCACATGTAGCTATCCAGTTTGACCAGCCGCATTTGTTGAAGATGCCTTCTTTTTTCAATTGTGTGTTTCTGGCTTAAAAAAAAAAAAATCAAAATCAGGCACCCATAGGTGTGTGTACTTATTTCTGGATCTTCAATACAATTCCATTGATCAATGTGTCAGTTTTTATGCCAATGCTGTGCACACTCTGTAGTACAATTTCAGGTTGGGGATGGTGATATCTCCAGCAGTTCTTTTATTATTTAGGATGGTGTTAGCTATCCTGAGATTTCTCTCTCTCTCTCTCTCTCTCTCTCTCTCTCTCTCTCTCTCTCTGTTTCCACATGAAGCTGAAAATTATCTTTTCAATTTCTGTGAAGATTCATGTTGAAATTTTTATAAGACTTGCACTGAATCTGTAGATTGCTTTCGGTAGAATGGCCATCTTTTTACAATACTAATCTTACCTATCCATGAGCATGGGAGATCTTTCCATCGTCCAATGTCTTCTTCAATTTGTCTATTCAGTGTCTTAAAGTTTTTATTATATATATTTCACTTGGTTAGGGTTATCCCAAGGTTTTTTCATTTATTATTATTATTATTATTATTATTATTATTATTATTATTATTATATTTTCTATTCATTTTACATACCAACCACAGATTTCCCTGTCCTCCCTTTTCCCGACCCCCAGCCTTCCCCCAACCCACCCCCCATTCCCACCTCCTCCAAGGCAAGGTCTCTGAGAGGTGTTGTTTTCCTGATTTCTTTCTCAGCTTGTTTTGTACATAGGAAGGCTACCAATTTTTGTGTGTTAATTTTTAATCCTGCTACTTTTCTGAACATGTTTATCAGCTGTAGAAGTTTCCTGGTGGAGTTTTTAGGGTAATTTATGTATACAATCATATCATCTGCAAGTAGAGATACTTTGACACTTTTCCTGCTAATATCCCCTTGGTCTCCTTCAGTTGTCTTATTGTTCTTGCTAAGACTTTAAGTAGCATATTGAATAGGTATGGAGAAAGTGGATATTTTTGTCCTGTTCTTGATTTTGGTGGACATGCTTTGGGTTTATCTACATTTAGGTTGCTGTTGGCTGTGGGCTTTCTGTAAGTCACCTTTACTATGTTAATGTATGTCCTTGGTATCCCAACTCTTCAGGAAGGAGTGTTGGATTTTGCAAAGGGTCATTTCTGCATCTAATGAGGTGAGGTTTTCCAGTTTGGTAGAGTACAGAAATTTTAAGGTCCTTATGATTCTCTATATTTCCTTGGTGTCTGTTGTAATGTTCCCCCTTCCATCTCTAATTTTATAAACTTTGATCCCCTTCTCCATATTTTAGTTCATTTGAATAAGTGTGTGTTAATCTTATTGTCTCAAAGAACAACTCTTCATTTCATTGATTTTTTTTCCGTTTCCTTGATTTTTTTTGGTGTGTGTGTGTGTGTGTGTGTGTGTGTGTGTGTGTGTGTGCTTCTATCTCATTCATTTCAGCCATGAGTTGATTATTTTTTGCTGTCTACTTTTGGGTGTTATCTCTTTTTTCATTCTTCTCTTCCTCTTCCTCCTTCTTATCCTTCTCTTTCTCCAACTCCTTCTTCTTCTGTTGGTTTTTTTAACCAGGACTGTCAGCTCCCCAATAATGACACAGAAACTTATTAATTATGAAAGCTCAGCCTATAGCTTAGGCTTGTTTCAAACTAGTTCTTACAATTTAAATTAACCAGTTTCTATTAATCTACATCCTGCCATGTGGCTCATATTTCTTACCTCTCCTTCTATATGTCTTGCTTGTTCCCTATCTCTCAGCACCTCTGCCCTTCTTCCCATTGTCCTCTGTGCTCCCCAAATTGTGCCTAGCTATTGGCCATTTTAGCTTTTTATTAAACAATTTACAGTGACATATCTTCACACAGTGTAATCAAATATCTTGCAACATTTCCCTCTTCTTGGGAAATAAAAAGAAAAGGATTTTTAACTCTAACATAGTAAAACTGTATATAATAAGAACAATTATCAAGTAAGTATTACATTTATAATATCCAGTCCATTTGTATTTGGCAGATTAAAAAAAATACTCCATTATTTATCTTATCTTAGTGAGTCCAAAGTTTTGTACCTCACTTATTTTCTTTCGTAACTAAGGAAAAATATAACTAAAACTATCTAGTCTTCAACTTCACCAAAGACCTCAGAAGGATATAATATTACCTGAGTAAACAGGAAGTGTGGTATAAGCCACTTCCAAATCTGCAGAAGTAACAGACATCTGGCTGCCTGGACAGTCACCTAACATGCCTCTACAATACTAAGTCATCCATATTCTGCCTACAGTCTATCTGTCAGACTTTTCTATGAATCAGGAATTTTCGAAGGACTGTCCTATCCTGTCTTGGCAAAGTTCAGTAATTGCTTTTTTTTATGTCCTGCTAGTCCAGTTTGGACAGTGTAGTGACAGCAGTAGAGGCAAGGGCAGTTTCTTGCCCAAATGGCTAGTTTTTGCTACATAGAAAAGCAAACTCCATATGGAGTTTCTTCGATGACCATCATCTTCTGTGAAGTAGACTGGTGCTGCCAGGAGCAGACATGTCTCACTGTCATGAGAAGCCCTATGTTATTAAAACATTAAAATGTCATATTCTGTTGGTCTCTGAAGTGTTGGAAGACCATCTATCTATTTAAAATATGTCTCTGATTGACTCTGAAAATATACCTAACTGGACTATAAGTTTGATTGTTACAGAAGACCAACTACTAACCTGTATTTCTTTATTATCCTAAATAGCTTTCAAGGGCAAGAACTTTACATTGTATTTTTAAATGAGCTGCATAGGTACAATATCTTAAATAAGAGTAAAAACATACCTTCAGTATAACAAACATAACTTTAAATTTGTATCAATATACCAAAGTTGATTGCTGTGGTTATCGCTCTGTGTAAATAAAATGCTGATTGGCCAGTAGCCTGGCAGGAAGTATAGGCAGGAGAAGCAGAGAAGAGAATTCTGGGAACAGGAAGGCAGAGGGAGAGACACTGCCAGCCGCTGCCATGAGAAGCAACATGTAAAGACACCGGTAAGCCACAGGCCATGTGGCAAAGTATAGACTAACAGAAACGGGTTAATTTAAGATAAAAGAAATAGATGACAAGAAGCCTGCCATGGCCATACAGTTTGTAATCAATATAAGTTTCTATGTGTTTACTTGGTTGGGTCTGAGTGACTGTGGGACTGGTGGGTAAGAGAGATTTGTCCTAGACTGTGGGCCAGGCAGGAAAACTCCAACTACAGTTGACACCAATGTAAAATATTTGAGGTTAATAGTTGTCTTTTTTCCTGAATTCCTATATCCCCACTAAATTATGACAAACATCCATAACCCACTGGATTATCATAAACTACTCACTCCACCTCTTAGGAATGTGGGTGTTATGCTCTTTAAACTTCTTCCTGTTGACTGGGGGCACTGGCATATTTGGGGGACTTTAAGAAAATTAGAATAATGGTCAAGTGCTGGCTAGAATAGCCTGCAAAGTAGGATCATCTCAGCCAGCAGCTCTGAAGCTGTTCTGGATGCAGAACTCTGAGGAAACTGCAATAAATGTACTCCATTTTCCTTGTTGTCTGGTCCCCATGCTCTGAGAACACATAAACTTTCAAAGGTAACATACATATCTATATTAACACAAGTATGGCCTGTATGATGTGCACAAGTTAGTTAAAGATGATTTTTTGTTTTATGTTGTAGAATATTATTTTAAGACGTATTACATTGGTTTGTTCTGTGGAACATTGGTTTAATGATTCAAGGATATGTTGCATTCTTTGATGTTGTGTTTATTTGGCTTTGTGAAGTTGTGTTGCTTTGCCTGTCTAGAGTACCTGATATTCTGATGAAGGGCTGAATGGCAGGCCAGGAGAAAGGAAGGAAAGGGCTGGCAGACAGATAAGTAGGAGAAATCTGGGAGGAAAAGAAAGAAGGAGCCAGAGAAGGCTAAGAGGACTTCAGGGGCCAGCCACCCTGCCACACAGCTGGCCATGGAGTAAGAGTAAAAGTAAGATATACAAAAGTAAGGGAAATGTAAAAGCCTGGAGGCAAAAGGTAGACAGGATAATTTAAGGAAAGCTGGCTAGAAATAAGCCAAGCTAAGGCCAGGAATTTATAATTAAGACTAACTCTCTGTGTGTATTTATTTGAGAGCTGGGTATCAGGACCCCCAAAAGAACAAAAACAACCAACAACAATAGTTTTATGATTGAGCAGGTAAAATATACATCACCTGTCTTGTAGTTTTTATAGGTTTATTTCTTTATGTCTGTAGCAAGTATTTTCATGGGGTTTCCCCAGATCAAATCTGATCCCAATTACTTTGAATGAATCCACAGCCTTTTATTTCCTTTGGAAACAAAATCATAACCTCTTGCCCAAAGTAATATTTTTTTTTACTTTAATTTAAGACATTTAAAAAATATATAGATTAGTTTAATGTAGTAGTTTTTATAATCCAATGTCTCTCAGCAGCTATTTGCTTATCAGCAATCAAAAAATTTAAAGTCAATACAACACTATGCAGGATCCAGGCTTTCTGTATATTTCCCATCTCTACATGGCTTATTCTTTTTTATTTTTTAACTTTACTTCTCTCTTTAAAGACTTTTTATTGTTTTTAAACTATTGCTTTTTACAACTGTGTATATCCCTTTTCCCCCTTAAGCCTTCACATGTTGTTAAACACACTATAACATGTTTAGAGGTTTCTTGTGTTTGGACCTGGCTTTGCTAAGCATCTGCAACATTCTCTGATCACATGACATACAGCTCAGCTTAGCCCATCGCACTGGCACATGGTACTAGTGGCTAGCAACTGGCTCCATCCCACAGGCAACAGCCTGTATCCATGTCTTTGTACACTGCCAAGAACCAGCCTGCCTGAGAGACTAGTTCTTTGTCCAGAATTGTATTTTTTGTTTTCTCAGGCCCTATGTTTGGATATTCATACCCCCACATTAGATGCCATTTATAGACAGATGTTTGTTGGGACCATCAGTTCCCCAATAATGACACAGGGATTTCTTATTATTAAAGCTTGCCCTATAGCTCAGGCTTGTTTCTAGCTAGTTCTTATAACTTAAATGAACCTATTTGTATTAATCTATGTCCTGCTATGGGTCATGACTTTTACTTCTCTTACTGCGTGTCTTCTTTATTCCCATCTCTCAGCATCTTTGCCCTTCTTTCCAGCATTCTCTGTGCCCCCCACATCCTTCCTAGCTATTAGCCATTTAGCTTTTTATTAAACTAATCACAGTGACATATTTTCATACAGTGTAATAAAATACCTTGCAATATTTCTCCTTCTTTTTTCAGAGCTTCCAGGTTTACTATTGAGTTGCCAACATTAGATCTCTTTGTTTTTGTTTTGTTTGTTTGATTTATATGTGGGCACTTAGTGTTATGAACTTGCACCTTAGAATGCCTTCTTTGTGTCTCATAGCTTTGGGCATGCTGTGTTTTCATTTTCATTCAGTTTGAAGAAGTTTTAATTCCTTTCTTGATTTCTGTTTTGACTCAATTTTTATCAGTAATTCGTTGTTTAGTTTCCATGTCTTTGTTTGCTTTCTGTCATTTCTGCTCTTTTTGATATCTAGGTTTAATCCATGGTGTTCAGATAAGATACAGAGTATTATTTCAATTTTCTTATATCTGTTGAGACTTACTTCATGTCCAGTTGCATGGTAAATTTTGGAGAAATTTCCATGAGCTGCTGAGAAGAAAGTATATTCTTTTGTGTTTGGATGAAATATTTCCTAGATATCTACTAGGTACATATGGTTTATGGCATTATTTAACACCAGCATGTCTCTGTTTAGTTTTTATCTAGATGACCTGTATATTGAAGAAAGTGTATTGAAGTCACCCACTATTGTTGTGTGAGGGTCACTATGTAATTCTAGCTGGGATTAAAGGTGTGTAACACCACCACCTGGCTTAATCTGTATTTTTAATTATACATTACATTTTTAAATGAGATGCATAAGTCTAATAACCAAAACAAGAGTAGAAACATACATACAGCATTACAAAATAACAAAATGTATCAATATATAAAAATTCATACCAATGTAAAATATTTAAGACTGGTAGTTGTATTTGGTTTAAAAATAGATTCAGCACTTCCTGAGACTCAGAGACCAACCCCCAGCTCCCATCTGGACCAGAGGTGAGTGCCTGGGGTTATAGCCAGAGAGGCAACTGCCCCTGGGTCCCACTGCTGGACACAGGTCGTCCCGGGAAGACCTGACCAACTTGGCCCCAGTTTCTGGCCAATAGGCAGGCCCTGCGGGAAGGCTCCCCTTTACCAAGACTGCAGGCAGACCCTGCAGTCTCCACACCCTGCCCCCACACCCATCTGCCGGAGGCCCCAGCCACTTCCTGAGAATCAGAGACCAGCCCCCAGCTTCCATCCTGCCCTGGAACTCACATGTGGACTGGAGACCACAGGAACTCCCATCTGGACAAGAGGAGCTCCCATCTGCACAAAATAAGGAGATCCCAGGGACTTCCCGAGACTCAGAGTCCAGCCCCCCAGGTCCTTTCTGGCCAGCACTCTCATCTGGACCAGCGCTCCCATCTGGCCCAGAGGATCCATCTGGACCAGAGAGAGGGTCCCTAAATCTGTCAGCTCTCTCTGGACCAAGTTCACTGATAAGACCAAAAACAAACCCAAGAGGAGATGGGCAGACATCAAGGCAGAAGTACATACAGAAAAATAAAGAGCAATAAAGCATCAACAGAACCTAGCCCTTCTCCAAAAGCTAGACCTGAACATCACGGAATGGAAGAAGAAGAAAACAACCTTATAAGTAACATCATAAAGAGGCTAGAGCCTTATATAGAAGAAATCAAAAATGAAGTAGAGGAACAGACAAACAAAAACTGGGAAGAACGCTATAAAAAACTAGAGGAAAGGACAATTAAAGCAGAAGAAAACAATAAGTCCTTGAAAGAAAACCATGAAAAAGCAAGGGAGACAGTCCAAGACCTGAAGAGGGAAATAGAAAAAATGAAGAAGACACTAGCAGAAGGAATGCTAGAAATAGAAAATCTGAGTAAACAAACAGGAACTTCAGAGGCAAGTATAACCAGCAGAATGCAAGAGATGGAAGAGAGGCTCTCTGGTGTTGAAGATACGGTAGAAGAAATAAATTCATCAGCCAAAGAAAACACTAAAACCAACAAAGTCATGACCCAAAATGTCCAAGAAATTTGGGACACCATGAAAAGACCAAACCTAAGAATAATAGGGATAGAGGAAGTAGAAGAATACCAACTCAAAGGCACAGAAAATATATTTAACAAGATCATAGAAGGAAACTTTCCCAACTTAAAGAAGGGAATGCCTATGAAGATACAAGAAGCCTATAGAACACCGAACAGACTAGACCCCCATAAAAGTGCCCTTGCCACATAATAATTAAACAACTAAACGTACAGAATAAAGAAAGAATATTAAGGGCAGCAAAGGAAAAAGTCCAAGTGACTTATAAAGACAAACCCATCAGAATAACACCTGATTTCTCAATGGAGGCTTTGAAAGCCAGAAGGACCTGGACAGATATAATGCAGACACTAAGAGACCATGGATGCCAGCCTAGACTAATATACCCAGCAAAACTTTCAATCGTCATAGATGGAGTGAACAAGACCTTCCAAGACAAAACCAGATTTAAACAATACTTATCCACAAACCCAGCCCTACAGAAAGCACTAGAAGGAAAATTCCAACCTAAGGAAGGCAGACACACCCATGAAAACACAGGCAATAGATAACACCACAGCAGTAAACCCCAAGAAGAGAAGTACACACACCACCACCACCAAAAAATAAAAATAACAACAGGAACAAACAATCACTGGTCATTAATATCCCTTAATATCAAAGGACTTAATTTACCTATAAAAAGACACAGACTAACATAATGGATACAAAAACAGGACCCATCTTTCTGCTGTATACAAGAAACACAACTCAAATTCAAAGACAGACACCTCCTAAGAATAAAAGGCTGGGAAAAGACTTTCCAATCAAATGGTCTTAAGAAGCAAGCTGGTGTAGCCATCCTAATATCCAGCAAAATAGACTTCAAACTAAAATCAATCAAAAGAGATGATGAAGGACATTACATACTCATCGCAGTAAAGATCCACCAAGATGAAGTGTCAATTCTGAACATTTATGCCCCAAACACAAGGGCACCCACATATGTAAAAGAAACATTAGTAAAACTTAAATCACATATGAAACCCCACACACTAATAGTGGGAGACTTCAACACCCCACTTTCACCTCTGGACAGATCTGCCAAATTGAAACTTAACAGAGACATATTGGACACAACTGAAGTTATGGCTCAAATGGACTTAATCTATATCTACAGAACATTCCACCCAAACAAAAAAAGAATATACCTTCTTCTCAGCACCCCATGGAACCTTCTCTAAAATCGACCACATACTTGCCACAAAGCAAATCTCAACAGATACAAAACAATTGGAATAGCCTCCTGTGTTCTATCAGACCACCATGGTTTAAAGTTAGATTTCAACAACAGAAAAAACTATGGAAATCCTACAATCTCATGGAAACTGAATAATGCTCAACTGAATCACCAATGGGTTAAGGAAGAAATAAAGGAAGAAATTAATGACTTCCTAGAGATCGATGAAAATGAATACACCACATACCCAAATTTATGGGATACTATGAAAGCAGTGCTAAGAGGGAAATACACAGCACTGAATGCCCACATAAAGAAGCTGGAGGAATCTCACTCTAGTGACTTGACAGCACACCTGAAAGCCCTTTAACAGGAAGAAGCAAAGTCTCCCAGGAGGAACAGATGCCAGGAAATTATCAAATTGAGAGCAGAAATCAATAAAATAGAAATAAAGAGAACAATACAAAGGATTAATGAAACAGAGAGTTGGTTCTTTGAGAAGATCAACAAGATAGACAAGCCCTTATCCAAACTAACCAAAAGACAGAGAGAGAGCATCCAAATTAACAAAATCAGAAATGAAAAGGGGGACATAACAGCAGACAATGAGGAAATCCAGAGACTTATCAGGTTATACTTCAAAATCTTCTACTCCACAAAAATGGAAATTCTAAAAGAAATGGATAATTTTCTGGATAGGTACCACATACCTAAGTTAAATTAAGACCAGATAAACCATTTAAATAGTCCAATAACCCCTAAGGAAATAGAATCAGTCATTAAAAGTCTCCCAACCAAAAAAAAAGCCCTGGACCTGAGGGTTTCACGGCAGAATTCTACCAGATCTTCAAAGAAGACTTAATACCAATACTCTTTAAATTGTTCCACACAATAGAAGCATAAGGAATATTACCAAACTCCTTCTATGAGGCTACAATTACCCTGATTCCTAAACCAAACAAAGATGCAACAAAGAAAGGGAACTGCAGACCGTTCTCCCTCATGAACATTGATGCAAAAATACTCAATAAAATTCTGGCAAACAGACTCCAAGAATACATCAAAACAATTATTCACCATGATCAAGTAGGCTTCATCCCAGGGATGCAAGGGTGGTTCAACATAGGAAAGTCCGTCAATGTAATACACCATATAAACAAACTCAAAGAAAAAAACTACACGATCATCTCACTAGATGCAGAAAAGGCATTTGACAAAATCCAACACCCCTTCATGATAAAGGTCTTGGAACGATCAGGAATACAGAGAACATACTTAAACATAATAAAGACAATCTACAGCAAGCCAACAGCCAGCATCAAACTAAAAGGGGAGAAACTCAAAGCAATACCACTAAAATCAGGAACTAGGCAAGGCTGTTCCCCTCTCCACTTAGTTATTCAATATAGTACTTGAAGTTCTAGCCAGAGCAATAAGACAACATAGAGAGATTAAGGGGATACAAATTGGAAAGGAAGAAGTCAAGTTTTCTCTATTTGCAGATGACATGATAGTATACATGAGTGACCCCAAAAATTCAACTAAGTAACTGATACAGCTAATAAAAACCTTCAGCAATATAGCAGGATACAAGATCAACTCAAAAAAATCAGTAGCCCTCCTATATACAATAGACAAACAGGCTGAGAAGGAAATCAATGATACATCACCCTTTACAATAGCCACAAATGATATAAAATACCTAGGGGTTATGCTAACTAATCAAGTGAAGGACCTATATGACAACAACTTTAAGTCCCTGAAAAAATAAATTGAAGAAGATGTCAGAAAATGGAAAGATCTCCCATGCTCATGGATAGGCAGGATTAACATAGTAATAATGCGATCTTACCAAAAGAAATCTATAGATTCAACGCAACCCCCATCAAATTACCTACACAATACTTCACAGATCTGGAAAGAATGATACTCAACTTCATATGGAAAAACAAAAAACCCAGCATAGCCAAAAGAATCCTGTACAATAAAACAACCTCTGGAGGCATCACAATCCTGGAACTCAAGCTCTACTATAGAGTTACCGTAATAAAAACAGCTTGGTACTGGCATAAAAACAGACATGTGGACCAATGGAATCGAACTGAAGACCCTGACATTAACCTGCACACCTATGAACATATAATTTTTGGCAAAGAAGCCAAAACTGTACAATGGAAAAAAGAAAGCATCTTCAACAAATGGTGCTGGCATAACTGGATGTCAATGTGTAGAAGGCTGCAAATAGATCCATATCCATGCACAAAACTTAAGTCCAAGTGGATCAAAGACCTCAACATAAATCCAGTTACTCTGAACCTGATAGAAGAGAAAGTAGGAAGTAGTCCTGAACACATTGGCACCTGAGATCACTTTCTAAATATAACACCAGTAGCACAGACACTGAGGAACAATCAATCAATGGGACCTGTTGAAACTGAGAAGCTTTTGTAGAGCAAAGGACATGGTCAACAAGACAAAGTGACAGCCTACAGGATGGGAAAAGGTCTTCACCAACCCCACATCTGACAGAGGGTTGATATCCAGAATATATAAAGAACTCAAGAAATTAGACATCAAAATGCCCAACAGTCCAATTAAGAAGTGGGCTATAAACTAAACGAGAATTCTCAACAGAGGAAGTTCAAATGGCTGAAAGACATTTAAGGAATTGCTCAACATCCCTAATTATCCGGGAAATGCAAATCAAAACAACTCTGAGATACCACCTTACACCTGTCAGAGTGGCTAAGATCAAAAACAATGAAGACATCTTACGCTGGAGAGGCTGTGGAGCAAGGGGAACTCTCCTCCACTGCTGGTGGGAATGCAAGCTTGTACAGCCACTTTGGAAATCAATATGGTGCTTCCTTAGAAAATTGGGAATCCATCTCCCCCAAGACCCAGCTGTTGTACTCTTGGGCATATACCCAAGGAATGCTTAATCATACCACAAGGGCATTTGCTCAGCTAAGTTCATATCAGCAGTGTTTGTAATAGCCAGAACCTGGAAACAACCTAGATGCTCTTCAACTGAAGAATGGATAAAGAAAATATGGTACACATAAACAATGGAGTACTCCTCAGCAGAGAAAAACAATGACATCATGAGGTTTGCAGACAAATGGATGGATCTAGAAAAAATCATCCTGGGTGAGGTAACCCAGACTCAGAAGTACAAACATGGTATGTACTCACTCATAGGAGGATACTTGATGTAAAACAACGATGACTAGACTCTACACAACTCCAGGGAGGCTACCTAGAAAACGGGACCCTAGGAAAGACACAGGGATCACCCAATGACAGAGAACTGGATGAGATCTACATGAACAATCTGGACGACAGTGGGAGTCATGAAGGGCAAGATTTGAGGGAAAGAAAGCTTAGGGGAGCAGGAGATCCCAGCTGGATGAAGAACAGAAAAGGAGAACAAGGAATAGCAGACCATGATAAATGAAGACCACATGAGAACAGGAATAGGCAGAGTGCTGGAGAGGTCCCCAGAAATCCACAATGATACATCCTCTGTAGACTGCTGGCAATGGTCAAGAGAAAGCCTGATCTGACCTAGTCTGGTGATCAGATGACTAAACACCCTAGCAGTCGTCTTGGAACTCTCATCTAATAACTGATGGAAGTGGATGCAGAGATCCTCAGCCAGGCCCCAGGTGGAGCTCCAGGTGTCCAACTGTCGAGAAAGAGGAGGGACTGCAAGAGCGTGAATTGTTGAATCCAAGATTGCAAAAAGCACAGGGACAAATAGCCAGTCAAATGGAAGCACATGAATTATGAACCAAAGGCTGTGGAGCCTCCAGCTGGGTCAGGCCCTCTGGATAAGTGAGACCATTGAATAGCTTGATCTGTTTGGGAGGCATCTGGCTACTGTTTTTTTCAATTCGTGGTGAGGACATATCCAGGCCTGGCGAGTGGAAGTTCCTATTCATCCCAACCATCACGTGACAACTTGGCTTTGAATGACTTTGAATCTGAGCATTTCTAGAAAAAGTGGAAACCTTGTTCACCTCTCAGTGTGGTCCTCTAACCAGAGAATCACTAATTGAGAGGCACTAGGCAGGTTGAAAATATTGGAGGAAGATCATATATTTCTGCTAAACTAGGGCCCTCCTATAGCTTCCTATGTAAACAGTGTGGCTTACCGGTGTCTTTACATGTTGCTTTTCATGGCAGCGGCTGGCGGTGTCTCTCTCCAACCTTCTACTTCCCAGAATTCTCTTCTCTCTTGTCCCACCTATACTTCCTGCCTGGCCAATTCAAGAACTTTATTTACACAGAGCGATATCCACAGCACATGTATGCACATGTGTTTGTGATGTGTGATGTGTGATGTGTGTGTGTGTATGTGTGTGTGTGTGTGTGTGTGTGTGTGTGTGTGTGCGTGTGTGTGTGTGTGTGTGTGCACGCTCACATCTCTAGAATCCAGAAAAAGTGTTGAATCCAGAAGACAGTGTTGGACCTCGTGGAGATGGAATTACAGGTGGTTGTGAGCTGGGTGGTATTGATACCAAAAACTGAACTCAAGTCCTCTGCTAGAACAGCAAGTGCTCCTTTTTAAAATTTTCTTTATTGATTTATTTTATTATTATTATTATTATTATTATTATTATATGTGTTTTAATTTTATACATCAGCCATGGTTCCCCTGTCCTCCCCCCTCCCGGCCCTACCTCCACCTTCCCCCCAGCCCCTCCCCTCCATTCCCATGTCCTCCAGGACCAAGACACCCCTGGGGATTCATTTAAACCTGGTGGATTCAGTACAGGCAGGTCCTGTCCCCTCCTTCCAGACTGAGCATGTGTCCCTGTGTAAGCCCGAGGTTCCAAACAGCCAGCTCACGCACTAAGGACAGGTCCTGGTCCCACAGACTGGGTGCCTCCCAAACAGATCAAGCTATTCAATGGTCTCACTTATCCAGAGGGCCTGACCCAGCTGGAGGCTCCACAGCCTTTGGTTCATAATTCATGTGCT
>NW_023412036.1:0-1773 GCF_903995425.1 Onychomys torridus
CAGAGAATGGACCTCCAGGGGTTGTCTCCAGAGGACTGTCAAGACATCCTAGTTTCTGCAAACTTCCTTCCATATGTGATCGAGCAGACAGAAATTTCTGACAGGAAGGGATGAAAGCGTTGGGAACACCTATGGCGCTCAGAGCCCAAACGAAGTTTGCTTGGGAATCAATCCACAGACTAAACCTTTTCTGTGTAGCCCAGGCTGACCTAGAACTTGTTATGCAGACCAGGCTGGCCTCCCACTGCCTCCCCTGAACTTCATTCAACCAAAGGCTTGCAGCACCACTCCACCCAGCCCACAAAACCAGACCTTCAAAAGATGGCCTGAGGCTGAGGCTCAGTAGATTAGGTTCCAGTTTAGCCTAGTGGTTTAATCCCTGCACACAGGAGGCAGAGGCCGGTGATCTGTGAGTTTGCTATGTAGGCCAGCCTGGACTACATAGCAAATTCTGGGCTAACTAGGTCTCAAAAGCTAAACAAACATTGCCTCATACCGAAAACACCCTCCCTGACCGTACACACAAAGGAAAATGGCCCAATCTCTCTGGTTAGGAGAAAGATGCTCTGGTCTGGAGCCTGCTGCCAAGCCTGCAGACTATAGACCCCCTGGGCATTCAGCACTGAATTCAGCTTTTTTGAAGCTTTTTTTTTATATCCCCACCTCTCCTGTCTCCACTCTGCACCTTACACAGAGCAGGAATTTAACAAATCATTACTTCACGCTTTTGCTGTTTGACTGCATTTAGAAACAACGAAAACCATGGTGGAGAATTCCTGTTATTCCAGTACTTGAGGGGCAGAGACAGGGGAACAGTTAGCCTGCTAGGGCTAGGCAATGATTGCAATCTTTGTGAGACTGAAACCCAAGAGTTACTAAGGAGAGCATCTGGTCAACTTCCGGCCTCGAGCTAGCTTTCCACTGTTCTGGAGAGAAGACTCTCCCACCAGGTAATGAGCTCAGACCTCTCCTGGAAATAAGGACCACAGCATCCAGCCAACTTCTAGGAAGAGATCTGTATCCTTTTCATGGTAGCGCATAATTAATACTGTTTACAGAGCTTCCCTAAGAACACTCCTAGCCACCTGGTGAGGGGGGTGGCAGAGGCTCTGGGTCTGTACACACCAGCCTCGGCTTCCAGAAAAATCTCATCTAGAACATTCCTGCTCCGTTTAAAGACACCATTAAAATGGGCGGGGGGAGGATGTGGTCTTCTAAAATCCCATTTTCAAAAAGCTGTGTCTAAAACAACGAGCCTGGAAGGCTACGTCCCAATTTAGGAAGAAAAACCTAGGGTTTCAGTAATATACACTGATTTAAACATCTCCTCGGAGGCAAACATCCACTCGTCTGTAAGATTTCATTGAGCTGATAGTTCTCTGTCACGGCTGAAGCAAGAGACAGAACTGTCTGTTACACAACGTATTTCATATAAAGCCCAGGTTCCTTCCACCCAAGGGCAGGGTTTGGAGAAAGCTGCAGATGTCCATATGCACCAGGTCCTGGGTTCCACCCCCAGCACCAAAGTGGGGAATAAAAAGCAGCCAGGCCTGGAGGCATTCATCTGTCCCAGAGCCTGATCTACAAGATACTCAATACTTTCGCAGCCGGGGAGGGGTAACAGAGGTGGTGATAGGGCCTACACACGCTTGGCCACCGTCCACAAAATCAAATAATATCATTCATGACTGCTATAGGCAATCGTAACATTGTATTATTTTGTGGGCATGAGTGGCGCAACAGTGCCCATTGGATGGAGTCCAGCGAGTTATC
>NW_023412037.1:0-11937 GCF_903995425.1 Onychomys torridus
CATCCCCTTCCACTAAATTGAGTCCTTCCAGAAGAACAGGGTGGTCCTTGATCTGTCCTTCTGTACAGCAAACATCACTTCAAAAACATGGACTGAACTCTTTTGTCCACCTCAGACTCGTGGAGACTCGCAAGCGTTCAAAGATGGCATTGATTCCTCGTGGGGACACCTGGTTTAATTTGAGGCCACACTCCCTGAGGTAGCCCACAGCCACACAACCAAGCTGAGCAAGCTGGCCCTCTTGAGTGCTAGGACATCAGTGGCAAACTGCTAATGGAGAGATTCATCAATTTGTAAATTTGTTCTGAGATCTTGGATATACTTAGGTCCTAAAGGCAGCCCCAGACAGTCTCTTCACTACAACCATCTGCTGTAAACGTTTTCAGTTCTGTGTCTATGACCTGGAGAGCAGACTCTGTCTTTGTTCACAATAAATTGTGGAAGGTTGCTGTTTGGTAATGAGATATGAAAGCCCAGTGTGGTGGATGGATGAAAGCATCTCTGGGATTATTTCAGTTTGGGACTGTTCCCCAGAGAGATCCTCTACCATTAGTAGCTGTAACCTCAGTTCATTGTATATAAACAATGTGCCGTATTTCTGGGTTGCTGGTGTGTCTCATTCAGAGCACACAGTCCACTCCTTCCCAGCATTTCTCTTGTATTTTTTTTAAAGCTCTCATTTATGGATTAAGGCTGTGTGTGACAGCTAGTATGGTGACTGGTGTTGGGGTCCCATGCAGAGACATATCAGATGCACATTCTAAGTGCATGAGTCAATATATTGACTGTGATGGGCAGCATACTCAGTCTTGGACTCCCAAGTCAGCAAAGCCCTATGAAGCATCTCTCCCACTAGAGGGCAGCACAGAGTCCAGTTTAATATACCATAATCCCACTAGGAACCAAATTCCAGAGGACAGTCTCTCCCTTCCCACATGACCCTAGGAAGTTTTCAATGGACCAACCAACAGAACTGCAACAAACCCCTGACACTTTCAACTACTGAAGTGGACATCAGGAGCCGGGAAACCACAGAAGAAGTAAATAAAGGTATAGAGAATAGAGAAAGAAAATAACCAGGAGGCAAAAGACAGATGGGTAACTTAAGAAAAACTGGCAGGAAAATAGTGAAGCTAAGGCCAGGCATCCATAAGAATGAGTAAACTTTCCTGTATTTATTTGGGAGATGGGTGGCAGGTTTCCCCTGTCCCCCACCACTTCCACCACCACCACCACCAAAATGTCAAGGAGTAAAAAGTTTTTAAAAAACAGTAACTACATCCTTTGGTGAGTTTTAAATGGGATGAGGAGAGAGTATCTATTGGCAGAGAAAAGGGGACAATCCACATGTGCTGAGAGGAACGTTACCAAGAGAAGCGGTGGGGACTGAGCACTCCACAGCCTTGCACTTGCTCCAACTTCCAGGGTTACTTCAGGATGACCACAGCAATCTATCAATGTGGACGCCATTACAAGATGGTGCTGGGCAACCAGCCAACAACACGTGTTGTTTTTCTCTCGCTCTGCGGTATACACGTAATCAGCCTAGCAACAAGGACTAGCCAATCCCGAAAAGCCTGGTGGCACCCTACCTTACATAGCCAATCACAGCATGACCCATAGTCCTTGAGCAGCATATAAGCAGCAGCAATTCCCTGCTTCGGGGCCCTGCGCCTCAGCTCTCCCCTCAACCGAGTGCCTCAATAAAGCGTGATAGACGAAGAATCTTCGTGTTGCGCGTCTTCCTTACACGGGCCATGGGACTGTGGGCAACTGTTGCCCAAACCCGGGAACTCCTAAGGCACCAGGCGCAGGGCCAAAGAGGATCCAGAACGTCACACGTGGAGGTGAGTGTTAATCAAAGGTATGATCTTTCTTCAGATAGGGACGCTATCGTTTTTATCCTAGCTATAATGGTTTTTGGTGGTACTAGGTTGTTGTTTTTTCCTGAGGTGTCAGTCAGATAGAGTTTGCCTGTTGTTGCGACCGATTAAAAGGGAAACGAAAGTAAAATAAAGTCCTTTGTAAATAAAGAGGCTTTACTGACAGCCACGTGTAGATAAACGCGAGAAAAATGGGCAATAATCAAGGGGTGAACATGAAAGAGTGGCTTACACCACTACAAACTATTAAATAGAGAAGGACTATCAGTAAAGAAATCAGTGTTAGAAAAATGGCTTGAAAGAAATAGATACGGTAGCACCTTGGTTTGCAAAATCAGGAGATTTGAATTTGACCTGTTGGGAAAAATTAGGAAAGGACTTACAAACCAGGAGGGAATAAGATAAGTAAAGGGACATTGACTTTACACAATGTAGTCCTTAATAATCTAAAGGAAAATGCAAATCAGGATGTATTAAAAACAACTCAACAATTACTGAGTGATCATCAGGAAAGCATGTCAGAGAGATCTACTAAAGATAAAACACAGTCGAACAGAAGGAAGAAAGGCCTAAATAAAGAAAAAGAACAGAAGCGGCCAGACGTGGCCAAAAGTATTTACCCTACCCTAGCTCAATTAGAATTGGATGAGGAAAATGAGGAGAGGGAGCTGGATACTGAAGAATTAGATTATGAAGATGAACAAGCTTTAGAAAAGGAAGCCGCTAGATATGAGCAAGGTAGGTATGAATTGAATTCTGTAATACCTACTGCGCCACCTCTAGAGGGAGGCCCAAAAACTGGCGGATGTCATTTCATCCGTGCCAGCGCTTGGAGACAGCTGTCACTTGCGTTTCCTGTTTATGAAGATCCACAGACTCGAAATAGAACATTTGAGCCCGTCCCTTTCAAACAGCTGAAAGATGTGGTGGAAGCCTGTAAAGCGTATGGCCCTAATGCTAGTTATACACAGACTCTTATATCTAGATTTACTCAAAGTGCTCTTACACCATCTGATTGGTTTGAACTAGCTCGAGCTTGCCTTAATCCCAGCCAATACCTGGATTATAAATCCATAGTTATGGACAAAGTACAATCTCAAGCAAGATTGAATGCACAAAATGGACAGCCACACTGGAATATGGACATGCTACTAGGTCAGGGACAGTGGATTAACAATCAGACAGCATATCCAGTGGAAGTATATGGACAAATAGCCACAATCTATAGTGAGGCATGGAAACATATCCCTAATAAGGGAGAGGTCTCTGGAAATCTAACAAAGATTCTCTAAGGACCAAATGAGCCATTTGCAGATTTTGTAGCTAGAATGTTAGAGGCCGCGGGAAGAATATTTGGGGATCAAGAGACAGCCATGCCGCTTATAAAACAATTGGTTTATGAACAATGTACTAATGAGTGTAGACGAGCTATCACTCCGTGGAAAGGGAAAGGTCTAGAAACATGGTTAAAAGCTTGCAGGGGATTGGTGGTCCTCTCAGTAACGCAGGATTAGCAGGCCGCAGTCTTATCTGCAGTAAAAGCAACAGGTTCAAAAGGAGGGTGTTTTGCCTGTGGTAGACCAGGGCATATAAAAAAAAAACTGCCCAAAAATAAACACTTCTAATGGTTTCAAAGACGCCTCAAAGAACTCAGTTCGCACCCCAGGTACGTGTCCAAGATGTAAGAAGGGAAAACATTGGGCTAATGAATGCAGATCCGTAAAAGACAAATGGTATGCCCATCCCTAACGCAACTTCGGGTCAAAAAATGGGAAGGGCCCCCGCCTCCAGGGCCCACAAATATATGGAGCACAGGAAGTGACATTAGACATGCGGCCACCTCAGAGGCAGAACCAAGGAGAGCCACGGAAGGATCTGCAGGGTTGGACCTCCGTGCCGCCTCAAGTCTGGTAATTACACCAAGAATGAAGGTACAGGCTATCAGTACAGACCTGGATGGGCCTCTCCCCCCAGGGACTGTAGGCCTCGTTATCGGCCGCTCTTCCTGTACTATGAGAGGGTTGATTGTTCTTCCAGGAGTCATAGACCCTGATTATACTGGCAACATTAAGGTTATGTGCCAATCACCCTCTGGGCTTTTTTCAATAGAGAAAGGGGATCAGATTGCACAGCTACTGATTATCCCCTCTTGTCATCAAATGTTCCCTTCAAGAGAAGCAACTAGGAAAAATAAAGGCTTTGGATCCTCTGGGATAGATGCTAGCTATATTAGCCTGGATTTAGATCAAGACCTATGTTAACGATTGTCATTGAAGGAAAAGAATTTGTAGGATTATTAGATACAGGTGCAGATCGTAGCATCATCAGGGAGGAAGATTGGCCTCACAAGTGGCCTCTAACCAAAGCTTCAGGAACCCTCCAAGGTTTAGGGTATGCCGAAACGCCTAACTTAAGTTCAAGAGAATTAACTTGGACTGCAGATGGAAAAACAGGAAAATTTCAGCCTTACATAGTCTCTCTACCCATTAACTTGTGGGGAAGGGATATTCAACAACAACTAGGAATGCATTTAACCAATGACTACTCTACAGTGAGCAAGAATATTATGAAGAGGCAGGGCTATATCCCTGGTAAAGGATTGGGTAAGAACTTGCAGGGAGCTGTAGAACCTATTCAGCCCTTTAATAAGCAAAGTAGAACAGGATTGGGTTTTTGATGGGGGCCACTGGGAAAGCTCTAGCCATACCATGGAACACATCAGCAAGTGTGTGGATTCCCCAGTGGCCGTTATCTTTGAAAAAATTGCAAGCAGCTACTGATTTAGTTAAAGAACAATTAGATTTAGGGCATATTGAGGAATCTCAATCTCCATGGAATACTCCTATTTTTGTTATAAAAAAGAAATCAGGAAAATGGAGATTATTACATGATCTTAGAGCTATTAATCAACAAATGCAAATTATGGGCCCTGTGCAGCGTGGTTTACCCCTATTATCAGCAATACCTAAAGGATGGCCAATCATCACCTTGGATATCAAGGATTGTTTTTTCTCTATTCCCTTGAACCCGGTGATAGGGTTCGCTTTGCTTTTACATTGCCATCCATTAATCATGAAGAACCTGACAAAAGATATCAATGGAAGGTTTTGCCCCAGGGTATGGCTAATAGTCCTACTATGTGCCAATTATATGTAGACCAAGCATTGAAAGAAGTGAGGAGCAAATACAAAAGGGTTAAGATAATCCATGATATGGATGATATATTATTGGCAGCTCCCACAACAGAACAATTGCATCAAATGTTGAGTGATACTAGCAAAGCACTTGAGTCTTTTGGCCTATACTTAGCTCCAGAGAAAGTGCAACAAGGAAAGGCGGTAGAATTTCTTGGATCTAAATTAGAAGCTGCTCATATTTCACCTCAAAAATTTCATTTAAAAACTGCATGCTTAAAAACCTTAAATGATTTCCAAAAATTATTGGGGGACATTGACTGGATTAGAGGGTATTTAGAAATTCCAAAACATGTGCTGACGCCATTATATGCCATCTTAGAAGGGGATCCTTGTATAACCTCTCCCCGTCATATTACCTCAGAAGGCAAGGCAGTATTACAAATTATTGAAACCGCCCTTGAAGGGAAACAGGTTCTTAGATATGATCCTAATCTGGACTTACAGCTCCTAATTTTTAAAACTCGAGAGACACCTACTGGAGTGATCTGGCAAACAGGCCCCATTTGGTGGCTACATGCTAATAATGCACCCACGCCCCGCAATATAACGCATTATCCATCCCTGGTTGCGCATATGGCGATTGAAGGATTACGCTACTGCTTGACCCATTTTGGGAAGTACCCTGATAAAATCATTGTTCCCTATACTAAAGATCAGTGCATGGTACTGACTGCCACTGTTGATGAGTGGGCAGTATTTACGTGCAGTTTCCCAAATGTTATTGACAATCATTATCCTGCTCATCCCTTGTTTAAATTTGTTGAAGAAAATTTGCTATATTTTCCCAAGATTACACAAAACAACCCATTGTTGGAGCCTGCACAGTCTATACAGATGGCTCGAAGTCTGGTATAGGAGCTTACTTAGTAGAAGGTGGTGAACCAGTACAGCTGTTTTTCCGTCCAAATGTACCACAAATTGTTGAATGTCTAACTGTGCTAGAAGTTTTCAAATGTTTTTCTGAACCTCTTAATATTGTTTCCGACTCCCAGTATGTGGTGAATGCCGTGCGCATGTTAGAAGTGGCAGCAAAGATTAGAATTACCAGCCCTGTCTCCAATATTTTGTTAGCTATAAAACATGAAATCCTTACCCGCAAACATCCATTCTTTATAGGGCATATTCGGGCTCATACTGGTTTACCTGGCCCTATGGCAACTGCTAATTCTCTGGTGGACGCTGCCACTAGGCCTTCTATTTTCCTTAGCCTCAGCCCATTGGAAAATGCTATTCAATTTCACCGACAGTTTCATGTCCCTGCCAACACACTGAGATTGCATTTCGGCATCACTAGTGAACAAGCAAGACAAATCATAAAGGCCTGTGCAGAATGCGTGACATTTCTTCCTGCCCCTTCCTTAGGAGTCAATCCTAGAGGATTGAGACCTGGTATGCTGTGGCAGATGGAAGTCACTCATGTTTCTGAGTTCGGTAAACTTAAATATGTGCATGTATCCGTAGATACTTGCTCTGGCATAGTACATGCCACACCCTTAACTGGTGAAAAAGCCAGTCATGTGCAAACCCACTATCTACAAGCATGGGTGGCCTGGGGTAAGCCGCAAAACCTAAAAACTGACAATGGTCCCTCTTACACCTCTCAAACTTTTAAGCGATTCTGTGCACAATTTGCAGTACAGCATTCCACGGGTCTGCCATATGACCCCCAAGGACAAGGTGTGGTGGAACGTGTGCATCGAACACTAAAAGAATTGCTTCAAAAACAAAAAGGGGGAATAGCCCATAGTGCTACCCCGGGACAACAAATATCTATAGCCCTTTTTACTATGAATTTTTTGAAATTGGACCTGCGAGGTCAATCTGCAGCTGACAGACACAGTCTGAAGGATTCGGTCAAATCTGTAGAGGCCAAATGGAAAGATGTGCTAACAAACAAATGGAAAGGCCCGGATCCCATTATCGCCCGATCCAGGGGATCTGTATGTGTTTTTCCACAGGACGCTTCTGACCCAGTGTGGATCCCAGCTCGATTGACAAGGATTATCCAACCTTCACAGATACATGATGGTCAACCCGACCAGGACATGGAGCTCGAGCCTGCTGCTGATCCTGGGGGTGTTGCTGATACCTAGGATCCTGGGAACAATGGAGCATTTTTGGGCCATCACAAAAACTTGGCCCATACCCGTGCCATTACATAATCAATCTACCATATTCCCAAAATTCTTCTCTACACTATGCCAGGCAGAGGTCACCTGCAGGAGATCTACTAAAGAGTTGACAAAATATCACTCTTATAATAGCTCTAGGTTCAATTTATCCCCAACTTTATGTTTCTCATTCAATGACAGTGCACCCTGCATACGTTTGAGGACAGGGTCATTATGGGCATTTTTAAATCCAATGGAGCATCTACAACCTGGTCTTAGCATTGACATAGTGATAGCAGCACTAAGGCAGGTGAGTACAGGGTGAACGGAAGGATCAGGTTCTGTTAACGCTACCAGGCACGGGGCTATAAATATCACCACCCTTCTATTGGAAAGTAGAGGAGTTTTTGTTATAAAAGATAAAAGGTCTACTGAAAATTCTAGCCGTTTGAGAACTGCCCCCCGTTGTCTCTATAGAGAAAATTCTTTTATGTTTCCCCCCGAATTTTATGAATGCATGGACAAAACAGGATATAGAGGTACTGTGAAACAAAATTTTTCCTTTTCCCCTAATCTAGACGCATTTGCTAATCAGAATCAAAATTCCACCAAGAAAGGTTGGCCCTTTTTTGCCTGGATGTTGGAGAATAACATGGGAGCTTTTACAGATTTATCCCCTTTTTTCTTTCTTAAAGCAGAACAGGCTACTCTGTATAATGCCACTGGTATCTATAATGATACCACTAAAAAGTTCTCATGGAATTGGAAAGAGTTCAAAAGTCAACTGAATTACACTAGCTCCCCAGTGTGTGTGGATTCACCTCATCTTTTTCTTATTTTTAACTTTAGTTCTGTTGAGCTTGATTGTAGCCAGCAAGTGTTGGAATATGTCATTAGGAAATTCAGCGGTAGTGATGAAGCTACCAACCATGGTCGCTATTCCCGTGAAGGCTGACCCAGAACACTTTCCAATTGCCTGGCTTTTTAGAGCAAAAAGAGATTTTTGGCATCACTCTTGCTCTGGTTACTGCAATTGCCTTGTCAGCTACAGCAGCAGTTACTGCAGGTATTGCCATGGCCTCTCAAGTAAAAACAGCTCAGGAAGTAAATGAGGTCATACAACGCACCTCAGAAATTTTTGACTCTCAACAGCGAGCCAACCAACATTTGGCATCTGGTATTTTACTTTTGAATAAGAGAATAGATTTAGTAGAAGCAGAATTGTCAAGGTTATTTGAGGTGGTGCAGCTGAGCTGTGTAGATAAAAGAAAAAAATCTTTGCATTACCCCATTGAAAACCAACCTTAATATGAGTCATACATAATATTGGACAATTTTTAGCAGGTAATTGGTCCATGGAATTTGAGAAAATGCAGGCTGATATGCGGTTCCAGATTATCCAATTAAATAATACTTATATCACCCTGGTCACTATAGAAGGCCTTACTGACTGGGTTAAATCTGCACTATCCTTCTTCAAAGAGTGGGTTGGCGTAGGTATATTTTTTGCCTGCTGTATCCTTGAACTATTTGTCTTGCTGTGGCTTGTGTGTAGGATGCGTGTCACCAGAAGGAAAGAAAAGGTGGTCCTAGCTAAGGCTCTATCTGCCCTTGAGCATGGTAGTTCCCCACAGCTTGGATAGCTATGTATAAAGATCTCTAGGAAAGGATGCCCATGCACCCATGGGATCAGTAGTATCCATTGCACACGGTAGGGATCCAATCCTTGAGGGTAGACAGTTAATTCTCCAAGTAGGATGGACTGTCCACCCTGAGATCTGGTGTGTAACTTGCAGATGCAACTGCATTGGTCCATCCAGCCGAGGTATGATGATACTCTGTATATGGGTGTTCCTCTGATCTCCCCATCCCCGAAAAAATAGAGGACAGCATGGCTCGGGGGAGTGTCCACTAATACCAGTTACCACACCTTTCTTTAAAACAAAAAGGGGGAACTGTGGACGCCATTACAAGATGGTGCTGGGCAACCAGCCAACAACACGTGTTGTTTTTCTCTCGCTCTGCGGTATACACGTAATCAGCCTAGCAACAAGGACTAGCCAATCCCGAAAAGCCTGGTGGCACCCAACCTTACATAGCCAGTCACAGCGTGACCCATAGTCCTTGAGCAGCATATAAGCAGCAGCAATTCCCTGCTTCGGGGCCCTGCGCCTCAGCTCTCCCCTCAACTGAGTGCCTCAATAAAGCCTGATAGACGAAGAATCTTCGTGTTGCGCGTCTTCCTTACGCAGGCCGTGGGACGGCGGGCAACATATGTCAAGAGTCAGAGCTGGGAGAGATCCCTAGACACAGCTTCTAGAGCAAGACACACAGGCAGACCAGTCTCTCTTCAAGAGTGTCTCAGCAGCTGTTAAGAAACCTCATCTGAATGATGGCAAGAGAGACAACCTGGGAGGACCAGATGGCAAAGGATACAGACTGGTCAGAGGTCCCGACAGATTGGAGCCCCTCAGGGTCATCATGAGGGGTGGTCTGTATAGAAGGTGCTTGCAGACTCCAGATCAGAGACAGGTTCTCAACAGAGAAGGATGCAAGTGCATCCTGGGAGCCAGTGGAGCACCAAGACACCTGTAATGCAGGGCAGTTCTGGGAGGAAGGTGCCATGTCTATTCCTGACAGTTGAACGTTTACCTCCTGAAGAGGCCAAGTTGGATGCCAAAATTCTGGTGCAATTATGGTCACATCAGCACCTGTCACATCAGCACCTGTGTCTACCAGACTAGATAACAAAACACCATTTATTTTTATTGTTAATTTTGGTCTTTGTTCATTTATAGAAGTTTGCCAAAAATTTTTCTTTATGGTTTCTCCTGAATTTTCTGTGCTCTCTGTCTCAGTGGTTCCATTACTCTGAGTAGCCTGGTTTATTCCAATAGGCATTTGGTTATTTAACTGCTCTGAGTAGGGGTCTCTTCTATGATTGCTGGAAAGGTCTGAATTAGATTCACTGTAGGGGCCTACCTGAGGCTCCTCTGGGAGTTTCCTGAAGACTGAGGCAAAGTATTACCTTGTCTGTCCCTTGTTGATCTACATTCATTGGTCCAGTGTCTTCCCTTACCACACCTTCTACATACTCCAGAAGGAAGGGGCATTCTGTTGCCATTGTTCCTTGAAGAAACATTGTTTCTAGAAGTGCCCTGTTGACAGTCCCTTTTCAAATGTCCTTGCTTTCCACATCCAAAGCATCTGACATTCCTCAAACCTCTTGAAATTGCTTCTCCTACCCACATATTATCATGATCATGAGCCTCAACATTAACAGTGTCTCTAATCCAATTTTCCAAGGGTGCAGATTTTGCCTTTAATGGCCTGATTATTCTCTAGCATGCTACATTTTTGTTCTCAAAAGCCAAAGATTCAATAATTATCTGGCTAGCCTCTGAATTTGGGACAATTCTATTTACAGGCTGAAGTCAGTCTTTGTAAGAAATCTGTGAAAGATTCTTTTGGGCCCTGTATAACCTTTGTAAATGACTCAGTTTTCTTTCCTGGTTCCTCAACTCTGTCCCATGCATTCAAGGCTGCCATTTGACATAGAATTAGAGTTTGGATATCTTAAACATTGTGTTTGTACTGTAGCATATTGGCCTTCTCCAACAAGCTGGTCCTCAAAGACTTGTATACCTTTATCCCTACATTGTTTTTCTATGTTTTTAGCTTCCTCTTTGAACCACATTTGCCACTGGAGCTGTTGTCCAGGTTTCAGAACATCCTGTGCCAGCTCCTGCCAGTCCTGTGGTATAATCCTATTATAAGTTGACCGGGAGTTTAACATTTGCTTTACATATGGGAAATGCATGCCATTAGATACTATTGCCTCCTTAAACCTTCGTAAGTCTAACATTTCAACTTGAGTCCAAATATTTTGTGTTTTCACTTGACCAGGTAGCTGTTGTATGGTTACTAGATAAATTAAGGGTGATTGTGTGAAACCAGGCTTTCTTTCTATAACCTCATAATCCAATCCTGAAACAACTTCACTTTTAATTTCTTCTGTCTGAATCTGAATTTCTCTATAATTCATTTTAACAGGTTTAACAAGTTTTTCTAAAATTTTTATCCTGGCACTTAAATTGACTATTTTTTTAATTGTAAAACAAGGATAAGAATAATGTACATAATTGATCAACATTAATCTTCTCATATAGTTGTTCCATTGACAGACTGCCTAAAATTTCAAACAAAGCCCAATTTCTTCCAATGTACACCTAAAACCCATTTTTTTAAATGTGGAAAAAAAATCTCTTTTAAATAGTTTCCTTTAAAATATCTGATATAATTGACTTACCAATTCTGTGTAGAACCGTAGAAATCTGAGGGAATTTCAAACAAACACCTAGTGTCTGAGGTGGGAATCCAGAATCCAGAAAGAGAGAGAGAGAGAGGGAGAGAGAGAGAAAGCATAGCCAAGTTCTGACTAAAAGCTGCTCACCTTGCTGTGAATTAACTAGTCCAGCACTAAGGAGAGGGTAGTGTGACTGGCTTTTCTCACCAGCTGTGGCCTGGAGAGGCTTCCGAGTCATCCAGTAGCTTTAGGCTGAGTGGTGGCTAACTGCTACCTCTCCATCAGTCATAACCTGGCTACTGACAGGGCTCCAGACTGGGTGTATGATTTCCAGCCCCAAGATGCTTTCTTGTAGGAAAGAAACATACAGTGCCTATCTAGGGAAAAGAATTGTCTATCACCAGGAAATTAGTGTCTTCCCCCGATTTGCTCCATGTTTG
>NW_023412038.1:0-7482 GCF_903995425.1 Onychomys torridus
GTGGGGCCCACATGCCTGCCTGTACCTGAGCAGCTTTGCTGTGTCTTCCAAAATCTCATGTCCTTATACAAGCTCCGGCCCCCATCTCTGGAGGTCCCTCCACTGGCCTTTGACCTCCTCATGAACTTTGGCTTCTTTCTCCACCTCTGTTTTTCTCCAACATACTTGGGTGGGATGGGGGTGGGGCCCCAAACAGCTTGACCACACAACTGCCATGACAAGCATAGAGGCCCAGAAACAGCTTCTGTGACAGGCTTACTGGCAGGCAATGCCAGGATTCAGGAGAAGCCATGAGCTGACCCCAACCAGGGATGGCGGGCATCTAAGGGGAAATACCTGACATCCCAAACATTCCCTATACCCCTAGACAAATGTCAGCCAATCAGGGTCCTGAAACCTGGAAACCCCCATATCCCAACCTCTGCTGTGATAAAAAACAAAAAAACAAAACAAAAACAAAAACAAAAACAAAAACAAAAACAAAACAAAAAAACAAAAACCACCCTGCCCGGGCTCAGGGCTCTCTGCTCTCTCTGCTGTGTCGGATAGACAGAAGGACCAAGCTCCCAGCTTGAAATAAAGGTTCTTTGCTTTTACAAATGGGATTCAGTCTCTCTGGTGGTCTTTCGGGGGTCCCTGTGACCTGGGCATCACAACACCCACTGACCAGTCAAAGTCCCACCCTTGGCACACTGCCTCCATGGAAACCCTCTAGAACACTTGCCCCTGTGGTACCCAGTGCTGGTTGAAGCATAAGGCCCTCTGTTGGTGCTCAGACTTCAGGGTCTCAGATGATAATTCTGGCCTTATGTTAGACCATCCTGTCCCATGCTCCACACTTCTCTGTGGGGGTCTCTGCAAACACCAGGACCGGCAGAGTAATGATCCAAGTGAGGCAAGAAGGAAACCCGGTTCCACACAATTCAGTAGTCAGCATTGGTTCAAACGTCTAAAGTCGGACCCTAGGCAGTTTATTTTAGGAATAGTTAAACACAGCACAATTTTGGAAAAAAGTTTCCTGATGATAATTAGCTCAATTCTGTGTGTACAACAAATGTAAGGAACGCTTACATTTAAACTCATTATAAAGTACGTCCGACCTTTTCCTTAAGGATGGGTTCTATTGACTAAGAGAAAATGCTCAAGATAAAGGTCTAGGGATGAAGAGTCTGGGATAAACATGATAGTCTGGGAGATTCAGGTGTGGCCTGGCCCTACAGACAGCACTGGTCACTAGGGTATTAAACATCCATTCCCAGCCTTCTGGGGAGAAGACAGGTTACATCTCTTTCATTAAAGAGACGACTCTGCATGTTTAACATTCCTGGTTTTCTTAGTGCTTATTTGTGAGCATAAGGATCTCATGCCCTCCCTCCAAACTGATCCTTCTCCAAAGACCCATCCCATTACGTCATGCCCATGACTGGCTCATGCTGTCCTCCCTTCCGCTTAGGCCTAGCTGCTGCTTGCTCCTTGTGATGGTTAGTTTAATTGTTAACTGGACATCATCTAGAATCATCTGGGAGTCTCAAAGAGGTTCCAGTTCAGGTTGGCCTATAGTCATGCCTCCTTGATTAGTAAGAAGACCCAACTGGCAGAATTCCTAACCATGCCCCCAGGATCACACATATGCTGGCAAGATGCTTAGTCAGTCTGGAGCCTTACATTCTACGGAATCTGTGCATTGCATGGTCACGTAATCTGCATGCAGTGTGATCACATAATCTATGTGCATACATGGTGTAGCTACGTAAGCCCATATGTGAGTGTGTATGTGCTCGTGAGTGACGCGGGGTGGGGAGCACATAATAACTAACACCAACCACTGTAGGTGGCACCGTTCCCTAGGCAAGGGATCCTGGATGGTGTACAAAGTGAAGAAGGCAAGCTGAGCACTAGCATGCATCCATTAAGTCATTGATCTCTGCTCTTGACTGTGGGTGTAATATGACCAGCTGCTTCAAGTTCCTGCTGCCTTGATGTCCTGTAGTGATGGACTGCAGCTGGAATTGTGAGCCATACAAACCTGCTCTTCCATAAGCTGCCTTTGTTAGAGTCGTTTATCACAGCCATGGGAAAGAAACTAATACACTCCTACCCTAAGGCCTGTAAGGAACTGCCCCTTGGAGGCCTTCCCTGCATAGACACAGGTGAGTACACAGTGTGCCCACCAAATTTGTCCAGGCCATCCTAGGCAAAGATTCTGCCTGCAGTGATACAGAAACTGTGGAAACAGTCAGTCCTTGGCCAAGGGCTTTCTGCAGTGGCCTAATCCTAGGATTCCTACTGAGAACTAAATTATACCTCTCCCAAATTCATATTGGAAGCCTTAGGGAAGTGGTTACAGTTAGATGAAGTCTGGAGGATGGGGTCTCACAGTGGGATGAATGCTTTTGTGAGAAGAGATGCCAAGAGGCATGTGCTCGCTCTCTGACTCACACAGACTAGGTAAGGAGGAGACTCTCCGCAAGGCGCTAAGACGCCCTGACCACCTTCCGAGTTTGCTTTCTATTGCTGGGATAAAACACTGACAAAGACAAAAAACAAAAAAGCAACCTGGGGAGGAAAGGGCTTGCAGGTTATAGCCCATCATGAAGGGAAGCTGAGGCAGGAATCTAGAGACAGGAACGTGGAATCAAGAACTGACGCAGAGACCATGGAGGAACACTGCTTATTGGGTTGCTCTCCATGGCTTGTTCCGCCTGCTTTCTTTTCTTTTGTATGTTAATTTAAAAAATATATTTTAACATATAATTACATCACTTTCCCCTCCCCCTCCATCCCATGTCCTCTTCCCTCACTCTCAAATTGATAAAATTGATAGCCTATTTATTATCACTATATATATATACACATATGCACAAATATGTAACTATAACCTTCTGAGTCCATTTTGTCCTTGGTTTGTTGGTTTGTTTGTGTTTATATGGGTTCAGGACTGACCACTTTATATTGGGTAACCAAATAGGGGGCCTCATTCCTGGGAGAGTTAAGTCCCCCTCTCTCAACAGTCCTTAGTTGCCTGTAGTTCTTTGTCTAAGGGTGGGACCCCACAAGATTTTTCCTGTTCCTGAATTAGCGTGTCTATTGCCATTGCCATTGCCATTGTTCAGGTCTTGTTTATGCAGCCATTTATAGGAGAGCAGGCTTCCTGGGATTATGGCCCTTAAAAATCTTTCCACGTTCTCTTCTTGCGAGATGTTCCCGGACCCACAGATCCAGGAGCTGTGATGTAACTGTGGCTGTAGGGCCTGATTCTCCCCACTATCCATTGACCTTTGCATTGTGTCCGGTTGTGGTTTCTGTAATAGTTTCCCTTTGCTGTTAAGAGAAGCTTCTTTGATGGAGGATGAGAACTACATTTATCTAGGGATGTAAGGGATAAGATACAGAACCTAGTAAGGAATTACGCTGGTCTAGCAAAATGACAACAGCAGATTCTCTTCCAAGATCACGACCTCTCTAGCACCAGAAAGCTGGCGGTTTCAAGTATCAGGCATGGCTTCCCTTCTGCTGATTGAGCCTTAAGTCGAACTAGACAGCTGTTGGTTACCACCAACATGTGAGTGCCTCGTATTGCACCATTATGGCTAGCTTGCCATGCTGGCCATTGTTGTGGTTCATCGGTGTCACAGCTAGGAAGGACTATTAATTGATTCCTTCTTGCAGCAGCTTGTCTAGTACTTTCTGGTACCATGGAAGCTAGAGAGAATGAAGGAGGCTTTCAGGTGAGATCCGGCTTATCTCAGTTCTGTGTCCTAAGTGTGTGGTGTCTTCAGCAGTAAGGATTTATCTTCAACCTCTGAGAGGCAACCAAGGGTATCAGTGATAGCCTAGATTATTTTGGGAGTCATTTGGACTACCCTGAATAACCACTCTAAAGGAGGTTTCTACTACCTGGTATTGGGGTTTTTCTTCATCTATGGTCCTTGTGGAAAGCACTGTCAACCCAAAGGGCATAACTTGGTTCAACATATATGACCACCATGTCCAAAGAGCACAGGATTCATGCTGTGAGGGGCTAGAAAACAAATGAGCAAGAGGAAGTGGAAGAAGATATGTTAATTAGTTAACAAATTCCCTGTCTTTCCCACTAGAGGTTTGTTCACCTAGATAAAAATCACGTCTCTTTGGGGATTGTAACCTGGTAGACACCTTTAAAACGAGTTTCAGGCTTTATAGACTGGTGGCTGATTTCACAGTTCAACAGTAGATGTGTGTGTTTGTGTGTGTGGCTTTCGGTATATCTCTTTTGTCAAGAACTGTGGCTGAGGTACCAAAGGTCACACTGTCTTGTAGGGAAGGGACTGGGCAGTCTCAGGAAGTGTGAGGATTGGTCTCACAAACAGTTACAATCATGAATTTCCTTCCTGAGATGCCTTACCCAGTGCACAAGGTCAGCATGCACTAGGTGAGTCTGGGCAGACAGTTCAGGTTAAAAGGTCACCAGTGCGTGGCCTGGCCCTGCATTAACAGGGCCTCCTCACTCTAAGTGTCCCAAATCAAGGCTACTCCACTGTGATTTTCTTTCCTGACAGATTGCTGGAAGCTTACAAGAACTGATATACTACATTAGTTACAAAATGGAGACAAGTCTCTGGACAGCTTTTGTCCTTAGTACTCATAGTGCTCAGCTGGTTCTCAGCTCCCATTAGGAAGTCTCTGTATCTTGACAACTTTCAAGTTGGCCACTAGCCCTCCATGTGAGACCTGAGATGCACTGAAAAGGCAGTGCATAGAAAGTGTGTGTGTGTGTGTGTGTGTGTGTGTGTGTGTGTGTGTGTGTGTGTAGAATCATTCAGATGTTTTGTTTATAAATACTGGACTCTCATAGTTCCAGAAAGAATGGACCCAGACAACGTGGGACTCAAGACTTAGCCTCTGGAAGAGAGAAATTGTAGTATAGATGTGCCAACACCAAGAAGTCAGACACTAGTGTTGAACCACCAAACCATGTGATTGGCAGCACATTGTTATAAATATGAGCACAAAAGAAGGCAAAAGACCTCAGGGTTAGGGAGAGAGGGTTTAGTCAGTAAGATGCTTGCTGTAGTGAATGAGGATACTGGGAAAGAAGCCTTGTTGGCAGAGGTGATTGACTCCCATTGACTGTGGGGAGTTTGGAATATTACAGGTTGCGACCCAGTTACATTTTCTATTTAGCTATCTGTAGATAGCCATTACTAGTCCACCTCTGTAACAGATAACCTTTGGAATGCATCACAATAAAAGTCTACTCCCCAGCAATCAAGGTGCCAAGAATGCCATCAGGTAGTATCTAGGGCAGTGGTTCTCAACCTTCCCAATGCTGCAACCCTTTAATGCAGTCTCTCATGTCATGATGACCCCTAACCATAAAATGATTTCATTGCTACTTCATAGCTGTAATTTTGCTACCGTTATGAGTTGTAATGTAAATATGGGACTTGCAGGATATCTGATATGTGACCCCCAAAGGCATCTCGACCCACAGGTTGAGAACAGCTGGTCTAAGTCCTAGAGCTGAGAGTCCTGCAACAGGCTGAAACCACCTCCCTGAGGTTTCCATCAAGATATTTTTTTAATGCCTTGTTATAATTCTCTTTGTTCTTTCACTATAGAACTCTACAAAACTGCTTCCAAATTGGAACATGAAACTTGGGGTAATCTAAATCCATGTTTCTGGCCATAGTCACTCACATTTCGCTCCAGAATGAACTATTTCTTATTCTTTTTGAGGTGAGAGCTGTTTTTACATTGATACGATGTAAGAATGAGATGCTGAGTGTGGACTCCATACCCATGTAAAAAGCCAGGGTGGCAAGGTGGCAAGATGGACCATGGGCCATTATGATTGCTGCATAGACCTCAGGACCTGGTTTAGATTCCCCAAAACCCACATAAATGTGGAGCAAACACACACACACGTACACACACACACACACACACACACACACACAAACCTATTACTACTACTATTACTACTCCTCCTAACATTGTTAAAGAGCCGGGAACAACAGCATCTGTAACTCCAGCATGAGTGGCACAGGACAGGCAGACCTCTGGAGGTCACTGGTATGAGAAACATGAACTAGGAGTCTTTTCTAGGAAATACTAGAAAAATGGTATTTATGACAAGGGGTCCAAATCTTTTCATCTCCTTCACCTTGTAAGACTTTTACGCAAATGTTTAAATGGCCCACCTCCTCAGCACAACCTTAGTTTACATGAAGGCCCTGCTGCATCCTGTGATTAAATAACTCGCCTCTTCCCTTTCATTTCCTCTGTGCCAATTCTTTTGGGACTAGCCAATCGACTAAGGCTGTGAGGTCGGACCCCAGCCAATGGGGAAATACACAGTCACCTCCTGAGTTAGTGCACTTCAGTCTCTGAGTGCTGTGCTCTTTGGAGCACACTCTGTTGATTAGGAGCCAAGTTTGGCCCCATCTAGGCACTTCAGTTGGACTGGCGGTCTCTTTCTTTATGACTCTCAGCTGATTTCTAACCCTGGCCAGCCAGTCTAGCTGAATTGGGTAGTTCTGGATGAGAGACTCTGTCCCACAAACAAAACAAAACAATGTTGAGAGAAACTGAAGAAGACAATGTAGGTCAACCTCTGGCCTCCACACACACATAGGCATGTTCACCTGCACACATACACACACACACACACACACACACACACACACACACACACACCCTGTGGAGGAAAATAACAAAAGACCAAACACAGAAGGTGAAGTGCCATTTCTGATCAGTTGGCAAAGGTTCATCTGTGTCAAGGGCCTCATGAGACCTACCCTGTGTCCTTGTACTCTGCTTCATCTTGGATTTCACCGGTCCTGGCCACTTGCTTGCTCACTGGCTAGTTGATGCTCATGATGGCTCTTACATGATCCTTGGCTGTAAGGCCCCTATCGTAGACATAGAGTCCAGTTACAAAGAGCCTCTCCCAAGGTTATAGCCTTCCTGGGCTGAGGGAAGGCTCAGACTTAGCCTGTGTGAGCCTTCCCTTCAAAGTCTGGCCTAGAAGCCACGCAGAGTGAAACACAGTTCTAGGGACATAGGTGAACAAGGAAAGGAATTGCAGGCTCTCTGAAATGGCTGCTGCTTGTTCCCAGAAGGCTCCGAAGAATGGTACCTAGATGGGGCCAGCAGCGGAAAGGGAAGGATCAAGGGAGCCTATAAAATACCCAAGAAGGAATCTGTTTAATGGACTTTCAGCCTTAGGTTTCTCCCATCCAGAATGCATAAAGCTTTTATCCCCCACCCTCTTTCTCTACTGCTACCGAGTGGCATTGGTATTCTGTCATTGCCAGCCATCCAATTCTTTGTCCTGCTGGGAAGTGAACTCCGCAGTCCTCTGGACAATCCACATCATCACCTACATTACAAGGGACACGAACTGTTCCAGTGGCTGTGAAATACAGTCGGGGTAGTATCCACAGAACAGCAGCTCTTGGCCAACTACTGTGGCCAACAAATGGCCTGTGCCCTTGCTCC
>NW_023412039.1:0-2274 GCF_903995425.1 Onychomys torridus
TATGAATTTTCTGTATTTCCTTTGATAGAGATGTGGTGCAGAAATTATGACATTAGATTGGTGTACAAGGATGGTATGAAAGAAGGTAAAAGAAAGAAAAATATATTATCTAATATAATGTAAAAAATGTTAAAGAAAAACAGAAAAACCCCACATCACTGACATACTGGAGAAAATTTAGGACATTTATTGGAACACAAAATAAAGTCCCACACACATTATAAAATTGCTATTGGCATACTAAATTTCTTCTAATACTATTTTAATGAAATGAGGGAAATTATGTAAAATTTTCTATGTGCTATATCCTAGTGTACTATTGTAAAAGAAATTCTTAGCCTTTGCTTCTAGTGAGGAGCTGTGGTAATCCCACTGCAGTTAGGTTTGCTTCTTGTTTTGTACTCTACATATAACCATTGTTTTCTTCCACCTTACCTGATTCTCTGCCTTCTACTTCCTCTGTGTTCATAATCCAGGGTTCTTTATTCTGTTCCAGGCAGGTGACTAGCTCTGGTTTTGATACAGAGAGGCCTGTGAATTAGATATGATGATTTATTCACATGATGGGAAGCAGAGGTGGATTTTAACAGTGGCTTGTACACAGTGGATATGAAGTTCCATAAAGTAAGACTCAGTAGTGAAGTCTTATTAGTACATACTTGACAGGTTTTTAGGCTTTTAAGAAACCCATAATTTTAATTGTGTAATGCATTTACCTTTTCTTATATTACCCCATTACATAAATAAAGCTGTGGAAATCATACTGTATTCACACATTTTTGCTACTGAATGACTGCCTAAAAAAAAAAAAAAACAATTTGGGATTGAAGGGAGTATTTGCTAAATTAATAGACCAGTTAGAATAAGAAAATTTTCAATAAATATTACACTCACCAATATCTAGTAATAATTGGAAGATGGGATTCACTGATAGAAAACAATTCAAATATTAATATAAGTTACTAGACATTCCTAGTTCTAATCAGCAATTATGAAAGAATTTATTCTCACCTACAGAAGTCAGGTTGCTGTAGTTCTCCAATATGACCTCTCTGTACAAATCCCTCTGAGATGTATCCAGGCATTCCTATTCCTCCTTGGAGAAATTGATGGCCACATCCTTGAATGTCAATGGACTCTGATGTTAAAATTCAATTTTCCTTTGTTATGATGATTTGAGTCTTTATTTTCCCCATAAAAAGAACATTTAACTAAAGAACTCTCTGTTATCAGTAACCAATCTGCAATTTTTAAAAGTTATATAATAATAGGAAGGGTGTTGTTACTTTTTCATGAGATCAAAATGCCCATGATCTAAACATACAATGAAATATTTTTCTTTTATCCAAGATAAATAATGTCTGAAATTGTCCTCAGTAGGAATTCAGTTTCAATATTTGTCTATAATATCATAAATTTTTTAAATGTTTCAGATCATGAACTCATGTTGAAAAGTCATACTGGAAAACTAAAAGAGGCAAGAAAGAGTGGAAAGCAGGATGTAGAACAGAAATGAATATAATAAAGAATTTATATTAAAATATAAAAAAACACAAAAACACGGTTTTCCAGAATGAGGGACTATTATGAAGGTTGAGAGCTCTCCAGATGAAGCATTTATGTATAGAATGTCTTAAACCTATCCCATCTTTGTGCCTACATTTACCCGAGAACAAGCCATCTATCCTTCCCCTTTTTTATGGATTCTGTCAGGAAGTTTATTCGACAGTTTCAGCTTTCTGATGCCATTCTGTGTGCAAAGGCAGCAGCACCTGCATTCCATGTTACCACACTCAGAGACCCCAAATGATGGCTTTTGCCACACCAGAGGTGCAGAAACCATGAATTTTTACTGACAGGTCAAAACTTAGTTTCTCCTTTCCTGCTTTGGGTGAGTCCATTATTCCTTCGATCATGGAAATCCCTAAAACCTGGATATGTGGCTTCTGCACCCTGCTTTATACTGTAAATAGACATTTAAATTGAGTCTAAACACAGCAGTAAAAAGTTGTAGTGGACCATTCCTCTCATTCCATTTCCTGAGAATTGTTAATTAAAAAATAACTGACACCTGTATTGGAAACAGCAGACAGAATCTGAGGGGTAGCCACAGCTAAAAGTATTTCTCACACTGGGTAAGTAATATATTTGTCTACACGCCCAGCAGGAAATTGATACCACAGCAGTTTCTCCAAAGAAGCATTCCCTTTAATTTCTATGATCCATTCTTAAATTCCACCATTTTACAGTTTTGCAGTGAGACAAGTGATTAGA
>NW_023412040.1:0-799 GCF_903995425.1 Onychomys torridus
ATTTTAAAGGTGTTAAAGGCTAGACTTTAAACATGGGAGAAATCCCTAACTGAAAAATTTCTGTTTGTAGAAAATTGTATTTTCTGTCCACGGGATATGGATTAAATATTACAGAGAAGAAGTGAATAGTCTCACCAGAGCCTGACACTCTAATCCTGATAATTTTTGAGTCAGGGTCTCACCGTACAGTCCTAGCTTGCTTGAAACTTGCTATGTAGACCAGGCTGGCCTCAAACTCATACTACATACTTGCCTCTCCCTACTCATTGCTGGCATCATAGGTGTGAGCCACCACGCTCAGGCGACATTTGTATTTTGAATCTTGAGAAAAGTATTCAAAAGAGCATCATCAACTCTAAGTGACATGGTTTACCCTGACTCAGAACAGGGCTCTCAGGCCCTTCTCCACACAATCTTCCCACCCCATGGATTCAGAACTGAGCCAGCCACCTCACCCATGATACAGGATCAAACTTGGGAGAAGAGGTCTAGTCCCCATCTGTGGGAATTTTTTCCTCCAATTGAAGAATAAGAATGTGAGCACATTTGAAATCCCTGGGTCATGGAGGTCATAAAATGAAAATGGAGGGGACAGGAAAGCTTGTGTTAGGCACAGAAGGAAATCTTAAACTCGAGGCTGTCCTAACCATGGAAAGTCCCTCACACAACCTAAGGCTTTCCAAGACTGGGAGAACCTCCTCCTCACATTGCAAGCTCCATCCCTGCCAGCCGAAAATCCAAGAACGAGAGGCCATTGGAATGGATGGAGCAGGAGGCTTGGGGGAAGAATGAGTTTTGC
>NW_023412041.1:0-7600 GCF_903995425.1 Onychomys torridus
AGGAGAGAATCGAGAGTTTCTATCGCAGTAGTGGTGTTCTTTCATGGTATATGACTTATGAAACCTGTGTGATCGGAGATAGAACCTTACCTACAACTAATTACATTCATTAGGGTTTCCTCTCCAGTATGTGTTTTTTATGTACTGCTGGAAGATGACCAGGCTGTGCAAAGGTTTTACGGCACATGTTGTGTTTGACATTTCATGGAGCGTTTTCCTCCAGTATGTGTGTCTTTTATGTACCTTGGATAGATGACTCAGGCTGCTGTCACGATCGTTTTGACACGATTGTTTTACGCAGTTCCATCAGGGTGTCTATCCAGCGTATGGTGTCCGCTTTTCATGCATATGATTGAAGGGAGGTTACTCTGTTTGAGGCAACAGGCTGTTGACCCACAGCGGCTGATCTAGCAGTTCATATCATAGGGTTTCTCTCCAGTATGTGTTCTTTTATGTACTTGAAGAGAACCGGGATGTGCAAAGACTTTACCACACTGATTACATTCATAGGGTTTCCCAGTATGTGTTCTTTTATGTACTTGAAGATGACTAGGCTGTGCAAAGGTTTACCCACATGTGTGTTACAATCATAGGGTTTCTCTCCAGTCATGGTGTTCCTTTTATGTACTTGAGATCACCTGTGAACGTGCAAAGGCTTTACCACACTGATTACATTCATAGAGTTTCCTCTCAGGTATGCTGTTCTTTATGTACTTGGAGATGCAGATTGGAATGTGCAAAAGATTTTACCCACACTGATTACATTCATAGGGTTTTCTCCAGTATGGTTCTTTTCATGTACTTGAAGATGACTGCGCTTTGTAAAGGCTTTACCACATTGATTAACATTCCATAGGGTTTCTTTCCACTATGTGTCCTTTCATGCATTTGAAGAGTACTCTTTTGAGCAAAGGCTTTACCACACTGATTACATTCATAGGGTTTCTCTCCAGAATGTGTTCTTTTATGTACTTGAAGAGAACCGGGATGTGCAAAGACTTTACCACACTGATTACATTCATAGGGTTTCTCTCCAGTATGTGTTCTTTTATGTACTTGAAGATGACTAGGCTGTGCAAAGGTTTTACCACATTGTTTACAATCATAGGGTTTCTCTCCAGTATGTGTTCTTTTATGTACTTGAAGATCACTGGAACGTGCAAAGGCTTTACCACACTGATTACATTCATAGAGTTTCTCTCCAGTATGTGTTCTTTTATGTACTTGGAGACGATTGGAATGTTCAAAGGTTTTACCACATTGTTTACATTGACGGGGTTCAAGGTAAGGGTTCCTCTTATCCAGTATGTGTTCCTGAGCTTTCACAGGACCCTTCGAGGAAAAGGAATAGGGTCGGGGCACTCCAGATGTGCCCAAAGACTTGAGGGCCGAGCAAGAAGCCCCTTTTTGAATATATTTATTCTCAATTAGGATGTCTTGCTGTCGCATCCAATCAGCTCAAATGAAAAAGGCATGTAGAATGGAATGTGAGTACCACGTAATTTCAGGCTAAGTATGTGATAAGAGTTAAGTTTACCCTTTGTGAGGCCACAAGCAGGCTTTACCCTGGGACGATAGAATACATGTACATGAGGGGTTTCTCTCCCAGAGAGTGGGTGGTTCAGTTTTTATGTACTTGAAGATGAAGACCGAGGGATGGTGTGCAAAGACTTTACCGCACACTGAAATACCAATCATAAGAGGCCAGTGGTGACCCCTTCGTGCACCAGGAACTCGTAGGTTCTTTATGTGTACCCGAATGACCAGGCTGTGCAAAAGGTTACTAACAGGTTTGTTACGTGCAGTTTGTAGCCCCGGTCTTTCTCCGTATGTGGTGTTTTATAGTACTTTGGAAAGATTACCTTGGGTATACGTGGCAAAGGCGTTACCCACACCTTTCAGATTACATTTCAGTAGGGGGTTTACTCCTCCAGTATGGGTTATTTTCATGTTACTTGTCTAAGCAGTTGTATGTGGGCAATCTGGGCAAAGCCTTTACCCCTAACCCCTGAGGTTACATTGTCATAGATTTCTCGTCTCTGTAGTTACGTGTTTTCTTTGTTTTTATGGGTAATTATTTGAAGAAGAATAAACAGAATACGTGAGAAGATATGATAGCGAGCAGGAAAATGATAGCCCTAAGGACTACCGAGTATAGTGGGTACATCACGAGGATGAGATGTGGCGCGCCCAGATCGAGGCGAGGAGAACGAGTGTGAAAGATGGAAGACGCTCTTGACGTTCCGCGCAACCGAGTCGAATCTTCAACCAAAGCCTAGCAGTAAACAAGAGAACACATCACTGGAGGGAACACCCTGAAAAATAGGTTAAACAAGTGTTGTAAGACACCGTTGCACAGGCCTGGTCAGTCTTCAGGACTAAGAAGAAACAGTGACTGAGAGCAGAAAACCCTCATGATTGCTACTCAGTCGATGGTATAAAGTTTTGCACATCCCGAAGGTTCTCTTCAAGTACATAAAAGAACAGCATTCTGGAGAAGAAAGCTCCCTTTTCCATTGAAGATGTATCAGGTTGGTAAGCCTTATAAAAGCTAGTACTCTTCAGAGGCAATGAAAGGACACGATATTTGGAGAGAAAATTCCTATGAATGTTTAATCAATGTGTAAAGGCTTTGCACATTCCAACATCTTCAAGTACATGAGAGAGAAACACATATGGAGAGGAAACCCTATGAATGCTAATACAACTGGTGGTAAAAACCTTCACTTCCTTGAACATCCACATCGTCTCCAAGTACATCAAAACACACTTCTGGAGAGAAACCCTATGAATGTAATCCAGCTGTGGTAAAGCCTTCTGCTACCTCCTCCCGTGATCATTCATAGTACATTAAAAGATCACATACTGCGAGAGAGAACCCTATGGATTGTAAACCAATGTGGTAAAACCTTTGCACAAGCCTTTGGTCATCCTTCAAGTACACAACGCGAACACATTACTGGAGAGAACCCTATGAATGTAACAGTGTGGTAAAGTCTTTGCACATTCACCGGTTCTCTTCAAGTACATAAAAGAACACATTCTGGGGAGAGATACCTTGAGTGATGTAATCAGCTGTTGGTAAAAGCCGTTTGCTCAAAAAGAGTACTCTTCAAATTGCAGAAAAGGGAACACCATAGTGAGAAAGGAACAACCCATATAATGTTATCAATGTGGTTAAAGGCCTTTTAAAAAGTGCCAGAAAATCTATCCTTCTAAGTATTAGCATATTTTAAAAATGCTAACACATGTACTGCGAGAGAAACCCTTTCAACCTGTGAAACCGTAAATCCGCAGCCTTTCGATAGCTTAGAAAATATCGAACCAATCTGTTAGACACATTACACAAAAACTCGCAGAGTACATAAGAAGCAGCATTTACTCCCCGAACCGACGTAGAGACTCTATCTGAACTTTCTATCTGTTCTCAACTCGAGTTGATGGGGTTGAAAGCCTTGCACGTTCCCAAGTGCCATCTCCTCTGCAGAGTACATAAAAAGATAATGAATCATTCCTGTGGAGTGAGCGGAAAGCCGTCTATGATTGTAGAGACCAAGATCGATGGGGAGGTAGCAGCCTAATGGAGAGAACTGTATGTCACAGTGACCTGAAGTCGATCTCTCTAGCAGAGACATAAAAGCCACACACATGATCTGACTGGTTGAGCTGGCGTGTAGTTGATGGAGACCCCTATGAATGTAATCTCTCCCGGTGTGGGTGAGCAACGGCGTTCTTGCATTCATTTGCCCTAGTTGCTCTTTCCAATAACAGCCTAACTGAAGGAACATACCATTCTATTCTTGTCGCGGCAGACACACTAGAATGCAAATGTCTGAATACCCACGATTGTCTTTACTCCTAACCACTGGGCCTCCAGAGCCCTCTTGTCTTGCTAATAGTGTAAGTGTAAGCACCAATCGTGTCAAAATGCCGGGATCTATGAATAATGGACCTCATGCACAAGTGGGTATGTGTATGATGAGAACCAGTTTACATAGTAGAGTGTTATGACTCATTACAATGTCTATGGGAAGACATCCTTTATATGAACACCCAAAAAGTAGACACTCAATAAAAGATTGTGGCATATCATTTATCACCGTCATTACCACCACCACCACCGCCCCTGCCACCGCCACACCACCGCATCATCATTGATTTCAATCCTCCTCCATCAAAAGACTCAACAATAGTATCTATCAAACCCAGTCCTAGTTTTGTGCGCATCTACAACCGAGCGCGACACGGGACAAACCACCCCTACAATTAATACTATGATTGTTAATACCAGCAAGGTCGAGCCTAACAACACCATCTTTCCAATACCTTTTTCCCATTCTACCGCTCCTCATCAAGCTTTACATATTAACAAAGCCAGCAAACCCCATGCGAAGCCAGCGAAGCAACCATTCACCCGTCCTTTCATAATACTGAATGATCAACCTCTCAGATGTGCGAGTTTAAATACAATCATGTCCTCTACCCTCACTAACACCACTTTTGCATCAAAAGCACTATCTCATGTGATTGCATATAGCTCCCCTGTCACTTCCAATTAATGCCTTAGCGACGAGAGCCATAGCCGGAGCGAAGAGACACAGCACGCGTGACGTGAGGCATCGAGGAAGTGTGAATCACCTGTTAGTTCATCAGGTGTGAGAGCCTTATTCTCTTGGCCACGTTCCAGTCATCTGGGTCAAGCCTTAACAGAAAACATGAGGAGGCAGAGCACATACTGTCGTGATAGACGACTGACACAACTTCTGTTCCCAGATCGTCAAACTCTGTGGGGACTAACGACAACAATGTGGTAAAACCTGTTGCAACGTAGCTCTGGTCATCTTTCAAGTTACATAAAATAACACATACTGTGACGAGAGAGAGATACCATAAGCCGTATGAAATGTGAATCGAATTGTAGATTACAACGGTTATTCTTACTGACAGATACCAGAGGAGTCTGTGTACGACCTTACTGGGTAAACACATATGCCAGAGCTCCAGTAGCTGCAGGAATATAAACTCCTGCGACATGCTGCCTGCACCCATGAGACACATCCAGATCTCTCTGCTGTGAGAACCCTTTGTAGGCGTCCACTCTCACAGTTCTTTTCAGTTGCACCAAGAAAACACATACAGGAGAGAAAACCTATGAATGTATACAATGTGGGAAAACATTTGTACATCCCAGTCATCTACATGTACATAAGAGAACACATACTAGAGAGTATACCTATGTGCCCCAACTAGCCATGTTTCAAAGGGTGCAACTCATCTGTTGGAGCAAGTGAAAGGAACAGGGGACACAGGAGTCGACAGCAATTCAGGATTCTGATGAAGCTGCAAATTATTATTTTTCTCAGCAGTCTATATTAGCATTGAGGGGAGGGGACAGGGAAGGGAAGGGAAGAAGAGTGGAAGGTGGGATGACACGCTACATAGGGGATAGTCGATGTAATGAGGCGACTGTTAGTGCGAACCTGGCAACATACCCCGGATCAGCCATGTCCTCGTGGATCAGCGCCTCTGCCTGGGTAACGGGTTGCAACTTACGTGTGAATATCTACCTCGAGCCCAGCCAATATATAAATTAAATTGGGAGTTGAGTGGTGAAGAGCGTTATCCCTCTGCTGGCTCTTACCATTGATCATGCTCCTTTCTCCCTCCTGCTATCTAGTGTATAGGCAGAGCTCGACACGGTGTGACTGAGGGTGATGAAATTGTCTTTGGGAGGGCTGGGCTTACTTTGCGCGCAAGCTCTCTCTCCAACTCAGGGTGCCATGCGCATACAAACGGTAGGTCTTACTGTTCTGATTGAGGGCGTGAAGGAGCTCGCTTGGTAGTAGAGTCTTGATACCTATGTGCGTTCTCCTTGCCCGCTCTCTCTGAAGCTACTAGAGTGAACTGAGTTCTTACCCCTTAATGTGTCAATGAGTTTAGATTCCGTGGAGCATCAACGATGTCCTTCTCTTGGACCACCTTCTTGGTGGTATATAGGTGAAAAACAATTGTGGTATAGAAGCCTTTGCTCAATCACAGTTATCTCCAGTTGCATGAAAAGAACCACCCATTAACGGGAGGAGAGACACCCTTCCGAATATTAATAAACCAATTAGCAGGTAGAGGGAGACGTGGCAATCAGTAGTAGGACCTGAAGCGTCCCGGTCATCTATTCCATGAGGTACTATAAGTGGAACCAACGTACTGGAGCTGGACAGAGTTCGTTAGAGAGAGACCCTCGTGAGCGATTGTGACCGTAAATGAGTAACATCAAAGTGCTCTCAGAGCACAGCTTATGACTCTCAGCATATCTGCTACTACTACTACATATAACTTCACTCAAGATACGCAACAACTCCGCTACGCAGTGGCATACACCACAGCACACAGGTGCACCAATCTGGATGCGTTATGAACCCCTCTTTATCATTCCCAGTGTGGTACACGCCTTTGTTAACCTCCCACAATAAGCGCACTCTCTCATTTCACGATAGGAAAAGAACACCTAACTCAATTACTTGCCCAGAGAACCTCCTCATCTGTTTAAATGCCAGTGTATATTATTTCTGAGTATGAGTTCCCTTGTAGCACCCAGAACCAACGTTATATACACTAAAAAACTACACATAAATTAGGTGTGGAGAGATGACCACTATATGAGTGAGATGATGTAGGAGACTTCAATGTGTTAATGCCTAGTTCACAACACAATTAACCCCCCTGTAACTGGTGAGATAATCTTTTAGCTTGGTGGTGGATGCTGGGGCTCGTCCGAATGTTCTGCACTAGCTATAGAAAGCATGTTCGGGCATAGATCAACACAAATTATGAGCCCCTCATGTTAGGGACATGAGTCGTGGAATATCAAGACTTGAACGGGTACCAAAGGAGCCAAGATGAGCTCGTAGAGCTATATACAAATTGTTATCTGGGGCAGGTCAGGATTTCCTCAGCCAAACCATAGCCTAAATTCCAGTTTTGCCCCAACAAAAGTCGAATTTATCTTAAGCGAACAGAAAAAATCATAAAAAAGACCATATCAGCTCCCAAAATTACATCCTGAACTCAATCTCCACCGTACTGGTGCACCCAAACCTGTGCATATTCTAATAGTACTCTTTTTTTAAACAATTTTGTGAGGACTTGCTCACCGGGATTATTCCTATTTCCACATCAGCACATTTGGTTCGACAAATGAGTGCCCCACAAATCTGTAAGTGTGTTTCTGATAAGTTAAGCAATTTCTAGCTGCTACTTTTACCCAAAAATTCCCTGGCCTGACGGCCATCTCTCTCAAATAGATACCTTTTTAAGATGATTCATATGTAATTCCTACTGGGTCTAAACAGAAATTCGCGCGATAGCATAGCCCTTTCTGTGTGTAAATTTCTTTGATATAATAGAAAATGTCCTTTAAGATCCGTAACAGTAAAGATAAAGAACTTAAAAAAAAGGAGCTCTTCAACTTCGTTGGGCATGTGGCGCGAGTCTTCGGTACAGCCAATACATTGAAACCTCTTAAAAGTGGCAGTGTGATCGATCTCACAACTTTCAGCTTTCCTAGATATTTGATGGTCAGTCTCTTTAGAGAACAGGCAGC
>NW_023412042.1:5000-14747 GCF_903995425.1 Onychomys torridus
TATGGACATGTGCATCTTGGAACATACACACACACACACACACACACACACACACACACACACACACATTAAAATCATAATAAATGTGGAGAATAATGGAGGAATACATGATCCTCTGTCCTGCATGGACATGCGTAACTGCACACACACACACACACATTTTAAAAACAAAATAAATGTGGAGAGTAATTGAGGAATACATGAACCTCTGTCCTCTATGGACATGTGTATTTGCACACACACAAACACACACACACACACATTTTAAAAACAAAATAAAAGTGGAGAGTAATTGAAGATTATATGAAAGTATGTCCTCTATGGACATGTGTATCTGTTGCAAACACACTCACACACAGACACACACACACAGACACAAACACAAACACACATTTAAAAACAAAATAAGTGGAGAGTAATTGAGGAATACATGAACTTCTGTCCTCTATGGACATGTGTATCTGCACACACACACACACACACACACACACACACACACACACACACACACACATTTTAAAAACAAAATAAAAGTGGAGAGTAATTGAGGAATACATGAACATTGTCCTCTAAGGACACGTGTATCTTTGTATGCACGCACACACACATATTTTACAAACAAAATAAATGTGGAGAGTAAATGTGGAATACATGAACCTCTGTACTCTATGGACATGTCATGTGTATGTGCACACACGCACACACACACACACACACACACACAAAGACACGCATATTTTAAAAACAAAATAAAAGAGGAGAGTAATTGAGGAATACATGAACCTCTGTCCTCTATGGACATGTGTATCTGCACACACACACACACACACACACACACATTTTAAAAACAAAATAAAAGTGGAGAGTAATTGAGGATTACATGAAAGTATGTCCTTTATGGACATGTGTATCTGTGTGCAAACACACTTACCTACAGACACACACACACACACACACACACACCCTCTCTTTAAAAACAAAATGAGTGTGGAGAGTAATTGAGGAATGCATGAACCTCTGTTCTCTATGTACATGTTTTTCTGCACACACACAAACACACACACATACACACACACACACACACATACAAGTTTTTAAAAACAAAATAAAAGTGGAGACTAATTGAGGATTACATGGAACTATGTCCTCTATGGACATACCTATCTGATCGCGCACACACGCGCACACACACACACACACACACACACACACACTTTTTAATAATAAAATAAAAGTGGAGAGTAATTGAGGATTACATGAACCTCTGTCCTCTATGAACATATGTGTCTTTGCGCGCTCACATACACACACACACACACACACACACACACACACACACATGTTAAAACCATAAAAAATATGGAGAGCAATTGAGGAATACATGATCCTTTGTCCTCTATGGACATGTGTATGTGCGCGCACTCAAACACACACAAACACATTTTAAAAACAAAATAAAAGCAGAGAGTAATTGTGGAATACATGAACATTTTCCTCTATGGAAATGTGTATCTTTGTGTGCACGCACACACACACATATTTTACAAACAAAATAAATGTGGAGAGTAATTGGGGAATACATGAACCTCTGTGCTCTACGGACATGTGTATGTGTACACACGCACAGACACACACACACACTCATTGTAAAAACACAATAAAAGTGGAGAGTAATTGAGGAATACATGAACCTCTCTCATCTATGGGCATGTGTATCTGTGCTCACACACACACACACACACACATTGTATTTTACTTTTAAAGATTTACTTCATTATGTATACAAAGTTCTCCTTTCATCTTCACCTGAAAGCTAGAAGAAGGATCTAGATCTCATTAAAATTGTTTGTGAGCCACCACGTGGGTGCTGGGAATTGAACTCAGAACCTCTGGAAGAGTAGCCCCTCCTCGTAAACTCTGAGCGATCTCTCCAGGCTCACCCCACTTTTTAAAAACAAAATAAAAGCAGAGAGTAATTGAGGAATACATGAACTTCTGCCCTCTATGGACATGTGCATCTTGACACACACTCACACACAAACACACTCACACACACACATGTTACAAACATAATAAATGTGGAGAGTAATGGAGGAATACATGATCCTCTGTCTTCTAAGGACATGTGCATCTTGGTACACATTCACACACACACACACACTCACACACACATACACATGTTAAAATCATAATAAATATGTAGTATAATGGAGGAATACATGATCCTCTGTCCTGCATGGACATGTGTAACTGCACACACACATACACACACACATACACATATTTTAAAAACAAAGTATATGTGGAGAGTAATTGAGGAACACATGAACACTGTCCTCTATGGACATGTGTATCTTTGTGTGCACGCACACACACACATATATTTAAACAAAGTAAATGTGGAGATTAAATGAGGAATACATGAAACTATGTACTCTATAGACATGTGTAAGTGCACACACACACACACACACACACATTTTAAAAACAAAATAAAAGTGGAGAGTAATTGAGTAATACATGAAACTCTGTCCTCCATGTACTTGTGTATCTGTGCTCACACACACACACACACACACACACACACACACACATTTTATTTTACTTTTCAAGATTTACTTCATTATGTATACAATGCTTTCCTTGTATGTTTACCTGAAAGGTAGAAGAGGGCACTAAATCTCATTACAAATGTTTGTGAGCCACCATGTGTGTGCTGGGAATTGGACTCAGAACATCTGGAAGAGTAGCCCCTGCTCATAAACTCTGAGCGATCTCTCCAGGCTCACCCCTCTTTTTAAAAACAAAATAAAAGCAGAGAGTAATTGAGGAATACATGAACCTCTGTCCTCTATGGACATGTGTATCTGGGTATACAGTCACACACACACACACACACACACACACACACACACACACATGTGAAAAACAAAATAAATGTGGAGAGTAATTGAGGAATACATGTACCTCTGTCCTCTATGGAAATGTGCATCTTGGTACACACACACACACACACACACACACACACACACATGTTAAAAACATAATAAATGTGGAGAGTAATGGAGGAATACATGATCCTCTGTCCTCCATGGACATGTGTATCTGCACACACACACACACACACACACACACACACACACACACACACACACACACACACACACATTTTACAAACAAAATAAAAGTGGAGAGTAATTAAGGAATACGTGAACATCTGTCATCTATGGACATGTGTATCTGCACACACTCAAACACACACACACGCACACACACACACACATTTTAAAAACAAAAAAAAGTGGAGAGTAATTGAAGATTATACGAAACTATGTCCTCTATGGACATGTGTATCTGTGTGCAAACACAATCACACATAGACACACACACACACACACAAACACACTTATCAAAAACAAAATGAGTGTGGATGTAATTGAGGAATACAGGAACCTCTGTTCTCTAAGGTCATATGTGTCTGCGCGTGCGCACACACAGAAACACACACACACGTTAAAAACAAAATATAAGTGGAGAGTAATTGAGAAATACATGAAACTCTGTCCTCTATCGATATGTGTATTTGCACACACACGAACACACACACACATACACAAGTTTTTAAGAACAAAATAAAAGAGGAGGTTAATTGAGGATTACATGGAACTATGTCCTCTATGGACATACCTATGTGTATGTGCACACACACACACACAGATACACACACACACCCACACACACATATTTTAAAACCAATGTAAAAGTGGAGAGTAATTGAGGAATACATGGACCTCTGTCCTCTATGTTCATGTGTATCTGCAAATGCACACACGCACACAAACACACAAACACACACATTTTAAAAACAAAATGAATGTGGAGAGCTATTGATCAATACATGAACCTCTGTCCTCTATGGTCCTGTGTATCTGCAAAAATTCAGGCAGACACACAAACACACACACACACATTTAAAAACAAAATGAATGTTGAGAGTAATTGAGGAATGCATGATCCTCTGTCCTGTATGGATATGTGTAATTGCACACACACACACACACACACACACACACACACATATATATTTTAAAAACACAATAAAAGTGGAGAGTAATTGAGGAATACATGAACCTCTGTCCTCTATGGACATGTGTATCTGCACACATAAAACCACCCACAAACATACACACACATTTTAAAACCAAAATAAAGGTGGAGCGTAATTGAAGATACATGAAACTATGTCATGTATGAACATGTGTTTCTGTGCGCAAACACACACACTCACAGACACACACACAAACATTTTAAAAAGAAAATAAAAGTGGAGAGTAATGGAGGAATACATGATTCTCTGTCTTCTATGGACATGTACATCTTGGTACACACTCACACACACGCACACACACACATGTTAAAAAAATAATAAATGTGGAGATAATGGAGGAATACATGACCCTCTGTCCTCCACGGACATGCGTATCTGCACACACACACACACACACACACACACACACACACACACACACACACATTTTATAAACAAAATATATGTGGAGCATAATTGAAGATTACATGAAACTATGTCCTCTATGGACATGTGTATCTGTGTGCAAACACACTCACACACAGACACACACAAACACACACACAAACACACTTTTTAAAAACAAAATGTGTGTGGATAGTAATTGAGGAATACATGAACCTCTGTCCTCTATGGACATGTGTATCTGCACACATACAAACACCCACGAACTCACACACATTTAAAAACCAAAATAAATGTGGACAATAATTGAAGATTACATGAAACTATGAACTGTATGGACCTGTGTTTCTGTGCACAAACACACACACACACACACACACACACACACATTTTAAAAACAAAATAAAAGTGGAGAGTAATTGAGGAATACATGAAGCTGTGTCCTCTGTGGATATTTGTATCTGCACCAATCTCACACACACACACACACAGACACACACACACACACACACTTTTGAAAAACAAAATAAATGTGGAGAGTAATTAAGGAATACATGAACATCTGTCCTCTATGGACATGTGTATCTGCACACACACACACACACACACACACACACACACACACACACATTTTAAAAACAAAATAAAAGTGGAGAGTAATTGAGGAATACATGAACCTCTGTCCTCTATGGACATGTGTATCTGCACACACACACACACACACATTGTATGTTACTTTTAAAGATTTACTTCTTTATGTATAGAATGTTCTGCTTTCATGTTCACCTGAAAGCTAGAAGAAGGCTCTAGTTCTCATTAGAAATGTTTGTGAGCCACCATGTGGGTGCTGGCAATTGAACTCAGGACATCTGGAAGAGCAGCCACTGCTCTTAACCTCTAAGCAATCCCTCCAGCCCCCAAAACACATTTTAAAAACAAAATAAAAGAGGAGAGTAATTGAGGAATACATGAACATTGTCCTCTATGAACATGTGTATCTTTGTGTGGACGCACACACACACACATATTTTAAAAACAAAGTAAATGTGGAGAGTAAATGAGGAGTACATGAAACTATGTACTCTATGGACATGTGTATGTGCACACACAGGCACACACACACATTTTAAAAACAAAATAAAAGGGAAAGTAAGTGGGAAATTCATGAGCCCCAGTCATATATGGACATGTGTATCTGCAAAGAAAATCACACACACACACACACACACACACACACACACACACACACACACAAACACATTAAAAACAAAATAAGTGGAGAGTAATTGAGGATTACATGAACTAGTGTCCTCTATGGACATATGTGTCTTTGAGTTCTCTCTCTCTCTCTCTCTCTCTCTCTCTCTCTCTCTCTCTCTCTCTCTTACAAACACACACACACACACACACACACAAACATGTTCAAACATAAAAAATGTGGAGAGTAATGAGGAATACATGATCCTCTATCCTCTATGGACATGTGTATTTGCACACACACACACACACAAACCCTTTTTAAAAACAAAATAAAAGCAGAGAGTAATTGAGGAATACATGAACATTGTCCTCTATGGACATGTGTATCTTTGTATGCACACACACACATATATTTTACAAACAAAATAAATGTGGAGAGTAATTGTGGAATACATGAACCTCTGTACTCTATGGGCATGTGTATCTGCACACACAAACAAACACACACACAAAACCCTTTTTAAAAACAAAATAAAAGCAGAGAGTAATTGAGGAATACATGAACATTGTCGAGGAGGAGAGAGAACACAATGAGACATATGTCCATAGAGGACACTAGTTGATGTAATCCTCAATTACTCTCCACTTATTTTGTTTTTAAATGTGTGTTTGTGTGTGTGTGTGTGTGTGTTTCTTTGCAGATACACATGTCCATATATGACTGAGGTTCATGTATTCCCCAATTACTTTCCACTTTTTTTTTGTTTTTAAAATGTGTGTGTGCGTGCATGTGTGTGCACATACCCATGTCCATAGAGTACATAGTTTCATGTATTCCTCATTTTACTCTCCACATTTTCTTTGTTTTTCAAATATGTGTGTGTGCATGCACACAAAGATACACATGTCCATAGAGGACAATGTTCATGTATTCCTCATTTACTCTCCTCTTTTATTTTGTTTTTAAAATGTGTTTCAGGGGCTGGAGGGATTGCTCAGAGGTTAAGAGCAGTGGATGTTCTTCCAGATGTCCTGAGTTCAATTGCCAGCACCCACATGGTGGCTCACAAACATTTCTAATGAGAACTAGAGCCTTCTTCTAGCTTTCAGGGTATACATGCAAGCAGAACATTGTATATATAAAGAAGTAAATCTTTAAAAGTAAAATAAAATGTGTGTGTGTGAGTGTGTGTGTGTGGACACAGATACACATGTCCATAGATGAGAGATGTTCAAGTTTTCTTCAATTACTGTCCACTTTTATTTTGTTTTTATAAAGTGTGTGTGTGTGTGTGAGTGTGTGGGTGTGGGTGTGAGTGTATGCGTGAGTGTGTGTGTGTGTAGATACACATATTCTCAGAGAAGAGAGCTTCATGTATTCTTCATTACTCTCCAGTTTTATTTTGTTTTAAAATTTGTGTATGTGTGTCTGTGTCTGTGTGTGTGTGAATGTGTGTGTGTGAGATTGGTGCAGATACAAATGTCCACAGAGGACAGTGCTTCATGCATTCCTCAATTACTGTCCACTTTTATTTTGTTTATAAAATGTGTGTGTGTGTGTGTGTGTGTGTGTGTGTGTGTCTGGGTGTGTGTGTGTTTGCTCACAGAAACACATGTCCATACAGGACATAGTTTCATGTAATCTTCAATTACCCTCCACCTTCATTTTGGTTTTAAAATGTGTGTGTGTGTGTGTGTGTGTGTGTGTGTGTGTGTATGTGTGCAGATACACATGTCCATAGAGGACAGAGGTTCATATATTCCTCCATTACTCTCCACTTTTATTTATGTTTTTAATATGTGTGTGTGTGTGTGTGTGTGTGTGTGAAATTACACATATCCATACAGGACAGAGGTTCATGTATTCCTCAATTATTCTCAACATTCATTTTGTTTTTAAAGTGTGTGTGTGTGTGTGTGTGTGTGTGTGTGTATCTGCCTGTGTGTGTTTGCAGATACACAGGACCATAGAGGACAAGGTTCATTATTGCTCAATTACTCTCCACATTCATATTGTTTTTAAAATGTGTTTGTTTATGTGTTTGTGTGCTTGTGTGCATTTGCAGATACACACGAACATAGAGGACAGAGGTCCTTGTATTCCTAAATTACTATCCACTTTTATTTTGGTTTTAAAATGTGTGTGTGTGTGTGTGTGTGTCTGTGTGTGTGTGTGCATGTACAGACACATATGTCCATAGAGGACATAGTTTCCATGTAATCCTGAATTAACCTCCACATTTATTTTGTTTTTAAATAATTGTGTGTGTGTGTGTGTGTGTGTGTGTGTGTGTGCAGATACACATGAACATAGAGGACAGAGGTTCATGTATTCCTCAATTACTCTCCACTTTTTTTGTTTTTTAAAATGTGTGTGTGTGTGTGTGTGTGTGTTTGAGTGTGTACCAAGGTGCACATGTCCATAGAAGACAGAGGATCATGTATTCCTCCATTACTCTCCACTTTTATTTTCTTTTTAAAATGTGTGTGTGTGTCTGTCTGTGTGTGTGTGTGTGTTCGCACAAAAACACATGTCCATACAGGACATAGTTTCATGTAATCTTCAATTAAGCTCCACATTTATTTTGGTTATAAAATTTGTGTGTGTTCGTGGGTGGTTTTATGTGTGCAGATACACATGTCCACAGAGGACTGAGGTTCATATATTCCTTCCCAATTACTCTTCCACTTTATTGTGTGGTGGTTTTAAAATATATATGTGTGGTGTGTGTGTGTGTCGTGCGTGGGGTTGTGTTGTGTGAAATTACACATATCCATACAGACAGAGGATTCATGCATTCCTCAATTACTTCTTCAACATGTCATTTGTTTTTAAAATGTGTGTGTGTGTGTGTGTTTGTGTGTCTGCCTGAATTTTTGCAGATACACAGGACCATAGAGGACAGAGGTTCATGTATTGATCAATAGCTCTCCACATTCATTTTGTTTTTAAAATGTGTGTGTTTGTGTGTTTGTGTGGGTGTGTGCATTTGCAGATACACATGACCATAGAGGACAGAGGTACATGTATTCCTCAATTACTCTCCACACTCATTTTTTTAAACGTGTGTTTTTGTGTGTGTGTCTGTGTGTGTGTGCATGCACATATACATATGTCCATAGAGGACATAGTTTCATATAATCTTCAATTACTCTCCACCTTTATTTTGTTTTTAAAATGTGTGTGTGTGTGTGCAGATATGCATGTCCATAGAGGACAGAGGATCATGTATTCCTCCATTACTCTCCACATTTATTATGTTTTTAACGTGTGTGTGTGTGTGTGTGTGTGTGTGTGTGTGTACCAAGGTACACATCCCATAGAGGACAGAGGATCATGTATTCCTCCATTATTCTCCACAATTATTATGTTTTTAACATGGGAGTGTGTGTTTGGTGTGGTGGTTGGCACGTGTCGTACGCCAAGATGCACATGTCGCATAGAGGACAGACAGTTCATGGTATTCCTGAATGTACTCTCTAGCTTTTTATTTTGTTTTTAAAACAGTGGGGTTTGCTTGGCACGAGATCGCTCAGAGTTTAGGAGCGGCTCTACTCATTTCAGAAGGTTCTGAGCTTCAATTCCCAGCACCCACATTCGGTGCCTGACAAACCATTGTGTAATGGAGATCTAGGCAGCCTTCTTCTAGCTTTCATGGCTGAAACATGCCAAGGAGAACCATTGTATACATAAGTGAAGTAAAATCTTGAACAAGTAAAATCAAATTGCTGGTGAGTGTGTGTGTGTGTGTGTGTGTGTGTGTGAGAGAGAGAGAGAGAGAGAGAGAGAGAGAGAGAGAGAGCGAGAGAGAGAGAGAGAGCGCAGATACACTTGCCCATAGAGGACAGAGGTTCATGTATTCCTCAATTACTCTCTGCTTTTATTTTGTTTTTAAAATATGTGTGTGTGTGTGTGTGTTGTGTGTGTGTGTGTGTGCACATACACATGTCCATAGAGTACAGAGGTTCATGTATTCCCCAATTACTCTCCACATTTATTTTGTTTGTAAAATATGTGTGTGTGCATGCATACAAAGATACACATGTCCATAGAG
>NW_023412043.1:0-18053 GCF_903995425.1 Onychomys torridus
TAATCTGAGAGCTCACCTGTGTGGATTGGCTGCAACCAGACAAGTCCAGAGCTAGTCTCATCTTCACTAACAACCTCATAGCTTAGGTGAGCTCTACAGACACTCTGGGGGAATCTTCATAACTAAATATGTATCTTTTACTGAGCCCATCAATCTCTAAAAGTCTGAGGATCTTCAGCAGGTGATTGTTTATTTCAGAGGTCTTGTCCCTACTAGTAATCATTATCTGACCTCATTTCTAAGCATCCTTTCTGTCTGAAATTATTGATTACGAATCTTAAGGAGGGGAAAATCCAACCCAGGACCATGCATGAAAGTTTCTAATGAAGCAAAAGGCTAGATTTCTGGCTTTGAAAGAGGATACACCTAAAGGCTTCCATTGCAAACCTAGAGTCTCCTAAAAATGGCATCTTGGTTTCAGACCACTTTTGGATAGGTACTTAGCAGGGATGAAATAACTATACCACGTGACAGCAGCACATGGACATTCTACTGTCTCCTGGAGAGCCCTGGCATTCTATGTGATGTCACCAGTGTTGTAGCAACACCAACTGCCATTGGGGCATTTGTGCAGTGGGTCGTGTTTCACCTACAGACATGCTGACTAGACTGAACAGGATTGTTGGGAGACAGGATGGCGAGCACAGGGAGACCAAAGGGAGGAAGAAGGAAGATGGCCTTCAGTCTCCCTGTCACACATCAAGAAATAAGTGGTTCTGGGGAAAGCGCAGTGAGTCCTGGGAAAGGGATGGGGAGCTTCCTGAAGGAGGAAGGCTTCAGCTGATCATTCCAGGAGTGGGGCTAAGGAGGTGAGAGTTTCTGAGAAGCAATGGGCCTATCCGGGTCTTCTGAGTTCTTCAAGAGCAGACCCAGAGTTGACGATTTTCAAGGTTAGTTTGGGAGAGAAACAGGGATGGTCAAGGCTTCAGCTGCTCTGTTGAGGTCACTCTGGTTTCACTCTGATTAGGAAGGAAGCCCAGAGGGACTAAAGAGGTTTCAGTACCAACCCTGCACTTAACCCACACTGCATGTCTTTTGGTGTGTGTCACTAATAACAGGGAGAGTAAAGTCCCCTGGCCAGAGCTAGAGGTTCTCACATTTTATATAACAACAACTAGCAGGGCAGGAGCCACCAAGTACTGCTGCATGTCAGGGATCCCTAAGGTTTCTGAGTTCCTGTCCTCTCTCTAGCCAGTCATCTTTCCTCTACGTTGAGTGCATGACTGGGACAACACTTTTCTTGTAAGAATTCGTTCTTGGTGTCAGAGGGCTCACTTGTGGATGCCCATTCCTTAGGTATTTTCAGTCACACCTTGAAGACATGGGCCTATGCTGCTTCTCTGGGTGAGTAAAGAGCAGATCCAAAGTGGAGGATTTCTGATGGTTAGCTGGCAGAGGTCCAGGAATGGTCAAGGATGCAGCTGCTGTGCTAGGACCTTTTTCAGTTCATTCTGATTGTCAAAGAATGCCAAAGGAGGCATTGAATAACCAATGGGACATCAGGGTAGGATGTTGCTGCACTTCATTCTCAGTGGATTTCTGTAGTTTTCATGGATATCTGTCATAAATACCAGGGAGGGAAACTTTCCATCCATGTACCCAGGTCTGAGACACTCAGTTGCTTTCAGTCCTACACACAGGTTTTCAGGGCTTGGAGGTGCAAACCACCAGGCACTCCAGAACATTCTTGCATCACATCAAGTATTGGCTGAAAATTCCAAACCAACACGTCTGGCCTTGCTTATGCCTTTCAGGGACAGTAGGGCTGCAGTAGATCCTGGGGCATATATCTAGCCTTAGAGATTGGAGACAGACACATGGCTCATGGGCCCAAGCATAAGGATAGCTACTGTGATCTTTGAGGGCTTCACTGGGTTCCAGGCATTTCCTTTTTCACAGGCCTCCTCTTGGGACTCCACATGATCTCTCTGGCCCTGTTCCATTCTTCTGTGAACAAATTCAATTGTGTTTATGTTCCTACAGGGACTACTAGGAAGGCATCATCCACACCTTTCTTCCCCACTGAGCAGCAGCAACAGCTGAACCAGGTGGATAACCTGACACTTCAGCTACAGATGATGACCAATGAGAGGAATGAACTGCTTGAACTCCTGGCCCTTCATAAAAACCATGAATTGAACATCAGGTATTCATCATGTCCTTTTCTCTGATGACTCTCTTGACTGTAGTGTGTCCTGAGTGCATCTGAGAAGCAGAACTGAAGCCTGTAGGAGTGAGATAGGACATAGCTGTTCTGATTCCTCCAAATGAAAACCAGAGCCTGTGGCCTGAATCATAGTCTACAGGGAGGGGCAGTAGGGTGTAAGATCACTACATGCATTTCAAGAGGACTTGACGGGCATTGGCTTTTAGGAGATGCTTGGTGCTGAGTGGAGTGTTTATATTTTAATAGATATTTACTTTTGCTTGCTGCTCTGGGAGCATCTGTTGCTCTGGAAGGCCTGGAGTTCACTCATGCTCCTCTCTGTTCTTATTCCTAATACTATGAGACAATGCCACCTACCTGCGTTTCCTGGACATCCTAACTGTGTTGTGGTTTATGTGTGTGACGTGCTCTCTAAGGGGTCCAAACGTTGCAAACATGGCAGTGCCATGTTTTGCATTTTCACTTCCCTCTTCCTTGATAATCCATTAGATGACATTACTAAATTTAGTCCCCAGAGTTCACTCCCTTTTATGCACACTATAACTAAACTCCAAAGTCCAACAATCAAAAATCATGACTTGGCTACACTCGCTAACCTGTCCATCAGATCTCAACAACTCACCCTAGCACAGACTTAACCTTTTCTGCTTAAAACCCACTGCTGAAAAAGCCTGCTGTTTGCTGTGTGCCTTTGTGTGATCCCGATGCAGGCTCCCAATGCCATGCTTGGCCTGCTGGGGTAATCAATCTCCTTTTGGTGAGGATTGGGTGTCTGAGTGTGTTCTGTACTGTCTCTGAGTGGCTCCCAGTGTGCGTGCGTGTGTGTGTTTGTGTGTGTGTGTGTGTGTGTGTGTGTGTGTGTGTGTGTTTACAGACCCTGTGACTTAGAGATTGATAGTAGGCCTGAATATTCACATATATCAATGATCTCAGGTGATGTAAGTGCTGAAGCCAGGGAGCCTCACCTAGGGCATCACTGCTCTCAACGTTGTTCTCACCACTGTCCCTCATTGGAATCCTCTTGGGAGTTTATAAACCTGTCTTCATGGAGTGCCTCCTCCATGTAAATACTGATTATGAGTCCTGGGCATCCTTGTAAGGAGACAGTATCTCTGTTCTCAAGACACTGAAAATGTCTTCGTAAAATACAGATAGACCCAGATCTGTGGAACAGACTCCTGAGACATTCTTAGAGACCTAATCAATCCCTCCAGGCCAACTGAGGGAGCTCATGTATTCTAGTCTCCTTCCTTAGTGACACCCATCATTTCCTGGCACTGGAGCACGGTAGCAGGCGTAATGCAAATCAGGAGGTGCAGTATATAGAATTCAGGGTGTGATATCCAGTGGACTGGGGTAGTATAAAACAGAACCTTAATTCATGTGGTGCCTGAGGCCTGTGTTCATGGGGTTCTTTGCTCCTGGGGCCATGCCCTTCCACAGGCTGAATTCTGAGCTTGAGATGCTGAAAACACAGCATAAGAAGGAGCTGTCAGGTGTGAAGAAATTCCCCAAGGAGATTTGTGAGGCCTCATACAAGTGCAAGGAGCTGAGTGAGAAGACCAACTCCTACCAGTGAGAGCCTAATTTAGATGGGACCCCAGAAATTGGTAAGGACTGCTTCAGGTAGTCTGAAGTTTGTCCAGTCCTGCCTGACCCAGCTGTCAGGAGGAATGTGTCCCCCCATCTCCTGCAGGCACATGGTCCCAAATAAACACACAGAGGCTTATATTACTTACAAACTGTGTGGCTAATGGCTTGAGTTTCTTGCTAGCTAGCTCTATCAGCTTAAATTTACTCATTTCTATTAATCTGTATTTTGCCACATGGCTGCTGCATGGCCAGGCTAGTAGCATGTTGCTCCTTGGGTGGCAGCTGGCATCTCCTCCACCTCTGACTTTCTTCTCTGTCTCTCCTGGATTTTCCTGCCTGGCTCCATCCTGCCTTGCCAGAGGCCAAAGCAGCTTATGTATTAATGAATGGGAACAATGCAAAGAGATGACATCCCACAGCAGCTTCTTCCCTTCTTTACCTTTGAACCAAAGTGAGGACTCTGGTTCTTGTTTGTTTCCCTCTTAGCTAGATGCCTGCCTTATAGCTCTTGGACTTGTGCCTCCTAAAGTGAGTTCTCCCAAGTGTGAAGAGTCTGGGGTTTTAGGGATAGCATCATGGGCACTTGCAAAAATCATGATATTAGGAGGCTGGAGTGCCAGGGTCTCTGGAGCTCACCATTTTTGGTGATATTTCAGCACCCTCTACAGTCAGTGCCAGAGTGAATGGACTCAGCTGAAGGAAAAAGTGAGCATGTTAAAAGAGGACAACAGAAAGCTGCAGGGGGAGCAGATTTTACTCCAAGAGTCCTGTGAGGAGGCGAGGAGGCTCTGTGTGGAGGCTCATGGGAAGATCTATGACCTCTGGACGAAGCAGCAGCAGGTAGGTTGAAGCAACAGGTTCAAGGTGCCCTGTCTAACTACACCCATGTAACCATCTACTGTCTTATATACCTGACCAATCCCACCCAGTAGATCATTTCTGTGATCATTCACAAGTATTTCTGGGGATGTAGCATCCTGGAAGGCATTGCATGACTGGCAAGCAAACCCTACTGCTCTGCTAGAAGCTGCAGTCCATTGAGGGAGACAAGTAAATCACATATCACTCACCTACATGTCAGTGTGGTAGGAGCGGAGTTATGAAGGGAACCACTTAGGGAGTAGCACAGAGCATGGAGTGAGTGGGGTCAATTGTTTGGGTCTCTTTTGCTTGTTCATGTGAGATCAGAGGCAGAAACAGCATGGAAGAAGGAATGCCCCCTGCTAAAGCCAAAGGACTGGGTCTTGTGGACATCTTTTTCGGTGTCATATGGCATTTTACCCTCTTGTTCCCAGATTGCCATGGTGTTCTCATTAACTGGTCAAGCTCTTGGTTCACACTGACAGAAAATTATTAACAGTTTGTCAGTACTGTTTGCTGTGAGTGGCATTGGCCTGTCTTTCATCCTGGATCTAATACTCAGAAGCCCACTGGATTACCAGAGATGTGGGAAGGGCTTATGGAAGGTGGGGTTAGGGTAGCAGATTTGAGATTTTAAGAGAATAATTTTTACAACTGTATCAACATAGGCTGCAAAAGTACAGCATGCTTTCCCTGGCAAGTTTAGTCTCAAAAGGATGGAAAGCAGAATTGTGGGTCTCACTTGAAATAGCTAGTGTGAAGAGTCTAATTTCAACTGGTAATATCATCCTCATGCAGTTGATGTCCTCCAAATTACATTCTGTTCACTTATGATTTGAGGAGTGTGTGTGTGTGTAAGTGTGTGTGGTGTGCTGTATGCATGCCTGAGGTTGCATATATTTGTGGGTTTGTTGGAAGGCCAGAAGATGACATCAAGTGTCCTCTGTTGCTTTCTCCCTTATTCCCTTTAGCCCGTGTTTCTAACTGAATCTGCAATTTTGGTTCTGGCCATGCTGGATAGCCATAGATCTTTGGATCTCCTGTTTTCTCACATGAGAGCTTCCTGTTTTTTCCTGTCTCATCTCATTGCTAAATAGTTCATTTGGTCAGAAAGATAACTGAAATATTGGTGTTCTTAATTTTACACATTCTTATTTGTTTGGAATTAATGCATTTTGTAATAAGTAACATAAACCAAACAATGGAGCTGTTTTCAAAATAAAAAGTAGATGTTTCTTTCACAGCATAGAGGTAACTTCTGAGGAAATGTCTGGTTTGTCTTACTGGCTTCACACATGGAACCTGACATTTTGATGCTTCCTCTAATATGTATATGGCTGTGTTCTTAGGAAAGATTCCTCCTCATATTGTATAGAGTGCTGCATTTCAGGAAATTGCAGTGGGTGACTTAAGTAGCATCCTACTGTCTGACCTGGACTGTTTTAATATAATATGCACTGTCCTCTGGTCAGAAGTTCTTGTGTAATGACAATGGGTGACTTCCATTCTCTGGTCTATCACTGTCTTCTGTGGAGGAATCTGCGTAGGTTTAGTGAGGAGACAATGATGGGACAGCTTCCTATCCAGCCATCTTCCATGAGCAGTTGGTTTTGTATGGTCAAACTCAGTTGTGCAGACGTTGTCACTTATCTGCACAATCAGTGAGTCTGTCGATAAAAATTTCCCTGGGTGGGGAAATAAGTTCAGGGCAGGGCATAAGACCCTGGCTGGGTCTAAGATTCTTATAGAAAGTAGGGAGAACTGACATCCTCGCGCTGGAGTAGAAAAGGTGCTGCAACATTCTAGTCTTCTCTCTTGCACTTCTGGGTTCAAGAAACGGGTATGTGTGTGTCCCTGTGTTGTCTTTATGTGTATCTTTGTGAGTATGGGAATACGTGTTTGAGCCTCTAGGAGAATGTTCACTCAGTCACAGAACAATGAAACATCTTTAAGAATGATGGATTCAGACTTCAATGAGTCAGAACTATGTCTAATCTGGTTAGTAGGTTAGTTCCACTTTGCATCAGTCAAAGAACAGATGGAGCTGCCCATCCCTCTGCATGTCCACACAGCTAACTACAACAAAAGACAGAAAATTGATGCAGGCTAAACGTTTTTCAGGTATTTGTAGAGGCAGAATTATTTATCTGTAAGGAAATCCTGAGGAGAAAAACATAGTAACAAGGTGCAAAGAGGCTCCAGAGAGGCAGCAAAGGCTGCCTGAGGGTTTGTGTCCTCCTCTGTTCTGGTTGAATGGTGGCTGACTACTAATGACTTCCCTGCATCCTGTTTTGTTCTTCTCCTCATTGCCTGCTGCCATTTTCCTTTCACCTTTGACTAGACTTGGTTCAGCTACCCTTGTCCTTGGAGCTTGGCCTTGATTTTATCCTCTGAGAAATTCTGTACTGCAGAGGGTTTTGTGGATGCATATAGCCCAGCAGAAGTCCCACAGCTAAGCTGAGGTGTGAAAAGAGACTGTCTCAGTGCACCTCTTAGGCTCACCATACTCTAAAGCACCCACTCCATGTTGTCTGCAGCACTCAGAAACTGCTTTTACTCTAAACTTCTTCATACTGAGTTAAAATCAGCCTGATGGAGGCTTGGCAGAAATGAGAATTCTCAGACATTGCTAGTAGTGTAAAATGGTGTAAAATCTTCCCTGTGAGAAGCTATGTAAAATTATTCAGAATGTTGAATACAGACTCCAAGTGGACCAATGATTCCAGAATGTAAAGTAGGTGTCCACAGAGAATACTGGGGACCACAGCGTTACAGCAGGACTAATCAGAACACCCCCTACTAGAAAGAATTCAGATGCCCATCATTGATGAGTGAAAACATACCAGGTGGTCCATGGAATATTGTTAAGCATGGAATATTACATGCCAGCATTTGGACGTGAGTGAGTCTACCTTCTGTTCCTCAAAGTAAAGCCTAACACAATCATATTACTTGGAGAAAAACTTAACATAGACTCATGATTTAGAGATTATCTAGTTTTCTGAGCTCATTGCTTTGGGCCTAAATTGAGGCAAACTGTGGTTTAGAGAGATTCTTTAGAAGGAAGCAGCCTTCCTTGTAGAAACAGGGATTGAGTGAGGTCAAGGAGCTGGACAGTGCCATCCAGTGGTCCTGACTGGGGGAACTATGCCTTAAATGCCCAGAGTGGGGAAATTGCTAAGAGAGCTTGGATTACTGGTCAAAGGACCCTGGGGTTTACCTGTCTGTTTACAAGTTTATAAGGCCAGCACTACATTGACTTGTCAACGCTCTAGTTCTTCTTCCAGGTCACCAGACTCTTATGTTTTATACAGACATACAGGCAGACAGAAAAAGCACACATATCAAGTAAAAATAAAATGAAATATTATCAACACAGGGTAAAAGTACACAATCTTCACCACATCACTGTGTTCAGATCATCCTGTGTTTCCCTGTTTCTCAGATGGAATATGGGTAGAAAGGGTGTTGGTTAATGAAAGGTAAATTTGTTCTCCATAGTTTCCCAACTGATCTCTTCTTACATAAGTGTAATCTGGTAAAACAAATACAGATACATTGTAGTGTGCTGGTAAGTGTGCATTCATGTACATGTGTTTGTCCAAGAGTGTGTGTGTCCATGCATGTGTATGTACAGTGGTGCTGATAACACTCTCCTTAAGCCACAATCTTTTAATGAACAGGAATATCAAATACTTGAGGAAAATCTTCAGTCCCTGCTGAAGCAGAAGGAGCTGCTCACCCGGCAAAGTCACTTGGCAGTAAAGATGCAGCATCACTTCACTGAGTCCCAGATGAGGTAGAAGGCCAGGTTTCCAGAAACAGGCGGATCCAAGTGGGTCGGCTGTACCTGGATCTCTGTCCTCTTTGGGCTTCTGTTCAATTGGCAAAGCTCCCAGCCACAGACAGTGAAAGAACTCCTTGTAGTGTTGTTGCTGGCTCAATCATCAGGAACTTATGTCCAAGAAGCAAAATGTTTTCTCCTTGGTCTTATGGGGATTATGACCCCTTCTTCCATTCTGAGTGTTATAGTATGCTCTGAGTATCTCATCTCTAATGTTAGATCTCCCCACAAATATTCCCATGGTGCCAGAAACCTAGAACTATATCACCAATTGTGAGGGAAAGTATGTCCTCCTGCAAAGTTATGTTCCATCATGACATCAAGTGTAGATATAAGTTTCTACCCTTGGCAGATATGCATACAGCAGCCTACTGCTGATTGCAGGCTCTCTGCAGTGTTTATCAGAATGTCATGAGAAGATTAATGTTGTCATAAACAGAGTAGGAGTTGACAAGTTAATCCCATGCAGGGTTCTGAGCTGTATGAATAACCAGAGCCATCTCTGCAATGCTATGTAGGCTCCAATAGAGGACAAGCATAGAGTTTCCAGGAAGTTCACATTCATGTGATCTAATTAAGGCCAGTTACATCTTTCCTAACCTGTGCCACAGACCTTGCCATACTGATATTTCTCCAAAATGACATCTTTGGACTGTTGGAGAAACATGCTGCTTTTTTTAACTCAGTGCGCATTTTCCAGTTCAACTGCTAGCAGTTTTTAAAAGTTGAGAAAAAATTCTGCCCAGGTGCTCTCTGACCTTTTTCCCTTGGGCAATCAGGGAATGAACTCAGCCCAAAGGTAATGCTGGCTTCTCTAGCTGAGTAGAGCTGGTGGGGGCTCAAAAGCTGACATGGCAGGTCCCCACCAGGCTTGTGTCCCAGCTGCCTTGCTCCCCTAGGTTTGAAAACCTCCAGCAGGAAATGGAGCAGACCACAGCCCAGGATGAGAGCCTCCTGCAGATGGAGATGCTGAAGCAGAAACACTATGTCCCAGGCAAGTAAGGCACCACTGAGCCCCATCCGCAGCAGCCAGGATTCATGGGGTATGATTTAATTCTTTATTTTGTTTACTGGGGATGAATAGGCCCTGATTTTTCTTGACAGTGGCACAGCAAAACTGTTTCTGAATCATATGTTCTTTACTGATGTTCCCTGATAGCACCTCTAAGGAAAACTGAGAAGGCTGGAAGAAGCCAGAGACACCTTGAAGGCATGACATTCTACACTCCAGGTTCACGGCCTCCTCAGAAAATGCCACGTCTTTTCAGCTGTGAACTCACTAGTGAGGAAAATAACAACCTACCATCAGGCGATCCAGCCACAATCTAATCCACATCTGTTGGCTCACTATTCCCAGGAAAAGATTGTATACAATAAGTGTGAGATACAGAGAACACAACACAAATTACTAAGATCCCTGACATCCATCAGCAAGTGGCCCCAGTGAGGGTCAAAATGACATGGAAGAGCAATGTGGGTGAGCAAGAGTTATTCTGTCAACTTCCTATCAAGGGCTTTGAAAAGCTGACTCCATATGTGATGGAAATCTGACGAGGAAGGCTGTGTTAATATCACACTGCCATCCAGATTGACCACACCTAAAAGCATAAAATTCTCTCTATTGCAGTGCTGAAGTAGACACCATGTCATTTACTATAGAGAATAAGCCAGTGCCTCAACTCATTTGCTTTTCCATATGAAATTACAAAGGAATCTGAAATTTCCTTGATTTTTCTTTTTTTTTTTGGTTTATATTTTGGGATATTTTTGCTTTGGTTTGGATTTTTGTTCATTTTGGTTTAAGGTTTTGTTAAAATTTGATATTACATTTATTCTTCTTATAGTTTTAATTGATTGCTAAGGCTATATAGTGTATTTAATGACAGCTGTTTTGAAAGTGACCATTGACTAAAATCAATGTATTTTTATGAATAAAATGTAATTTTAAACATTTCACTCTAAGACTCTTCTTTAGTTAGGTGAGGTTTCACACCCTTGTAAACCCAGAACTCACAGGCTTGGATGTATCTCAGTAAATTTCAGGAATCTCAGGCTGCACAAGGATTTCCCAGCCATGGGCCTCAGGGATACATAGGGGCATGGCACCTTGGATGTGGATGGCATTGCCTACTCATGTATATCAACTATATCATAGAAAAACTAGATGTATTGAAACCTTGAGGTCTTATATTTAGCTACCAGTAAAATACGGTGCACTATACACACATATTCACGTAATCATCATGTGGCCAAACTTAAAGGGAAACATAAGTATATTGTACCAAGCATTTCAGGAAATAAGAATATTAATTCAAATTGTATAAAGGAAACCAGGAAAGCAAAAGCAATCTTTCTCAGGTTTTCTTGAAATATAACCTGAGTGATAATTGAACAGCAGAGATAATTTCCTGCAAGACATACTTGGTGGTGCTTTTCTTTATACTTAGGGGTAATTTGCCACATGTACATGCAATTCCCACAGAGGTCAGGCGAGGGCAGATTCCATCTGGAATTTAAGTTAAGGAGGTTTGTTGGCTGTCCTGTGAGTCTTCTGAAACAGCAATAAATGCTCTTAATGGATGAGCCATCTCTCCAGTCCCTGCGACTGATCTCTGTCCTCCAAGCCATGAGTGCTGTATTAGGTAGATTAGAATACTCCCAAACAAAGGCTGAAGTTTCTTGGAACCTGAAAGGACAGGCATGCTACTTGTCTTGGGCTGCCACACATCCATTCAGGGCTCTCATAGGTTCAGGATCCTGCCCCAGTCACTGACTGTCAGATTGGAACAGATTTGCTATATCGCTTCTAGGTTGACTACAACTATTAAGCCTGTCTGATGAAATGCAGAATTGAGAAGACCCTCCCGGGGTGGAGGTGGGTTGAGGAACCCCTCTTGACAGTCCAGATAATCAATGTTGGGAGGAACCTCATGACTAGGTGGAGTGGATGGACCCTCCATGAGTCTCTGCTGAAGCAGAAGGAGCTGCTCACCTGGCAAAGGGACTTGGCAGTAAAGCTCAGCATCACTTCACTGTGTCCCAGATGAGGTAGGAGCCCAGGCTTCCAGAAGGAGGTGGATCCAAGTGGGTCTGCTGTACCTAGATCTCTGTCCTCTTTGAGTTTCTGTTCAATTGGCAAAGCTCCCAGCCACGGCCAGGGAAAGAACTCCTCAGAGTGTTTTCACTGACTCAGTCAACAGGAACTTAGGTCCAGGAATCAATATGCTTTCTCCTTGGTCTTTGGGGATTGTGTCCCCTTCTTCCATTCTGAGACCTGTAGTATGCTCTGAGTATCTCATCTCTTAGATTAGATTTCCCCATAAATATTCCCATAGTAGACTGCAGCGAGCTCCTCGACCAGAGAGCAAGAATGACCCCCATTTGAGGATTCTTCTCAGATCACACTTTATTGGAGTGCCTCTTGATTGAGGGAGAGCAGGAGGTGAGGGGCCCCAAGAACCAAAAGGCAGCTGCTCATATAGGGAACCAAGCGAACGGGTCAATCTGTGATTGGATCCCGCCAGAATGCAAGCACGGGGAGCCACGGGATAGGCTGAGGACATAAGGCCAAATTACCATATACGCGCTTGCACAAGCATCGAGGCGTGCAGCCCAGCAAGCACAGCCAAGTATGGAGTTGTTTACAGCAAAGCTGTCAGGAAGTCGGCGCCATCTTAGAATTGCGACTCCCTACATCTCTCCCCTCTTTATTAATTAAGCAACAGGAGAGAGTAGAGGTCCGATCTCTGATAAGACCTTTAAGTACCCTTTTTTCAGAGATGGGATATTGGTACTGACCCATATGCAATCGGACTTGCTCTCCTTGAAGGAAGGAAAACGTCCTACTCTCCAAGTGCAGTGCATGAGCTGGCATCCTGTGTCCAATACAAATACTTCACCCAATCAGGTCCCCACCTCATGATGTGTTGACCGATCGAAGGTGAGTAAACAAGATAATGGTCCACATACCTTCCCTAGTACAATGGACTAACTAGTCCTAAGGGTGCAAAGGCTATGTGCACTTATCATTTGTTCTTTAAGGCAGAAAGCCAGATCTGAGGGGAGGAGTCACACTCCAGAGCGGCTAATGCCTGAGTGATAATGACCTTGTCCTTTTTTGTACGTGCTCGCAAATGGCAGACCAACCACAGACAAAGCACACACCCTCCAAGACAGCATGCCAAAAATATACCCACCCCCACACACTCCTTAAACAGGGAAAGGGCAGAAGAAATCCAGGAATTTAATCCCTCCGCTAGTCCAGTGTCCACCTGGGTCGAGTTCACCATGACGATAGTCACCCTCAGTTGTTCCATCAGGTTGTCGAATTATCCAGTCCAATTGCCTAAAAGATAACTAGACAACTGTTTAGACAGATTTACAGCACGGGTAAAGTTTTCATACTGGATACTAGTTACACACAACCCAGCATATTTCCACTGACAGCCGAGCTGGGCAATCTGCCAAAGGGTGTCAATTTGCTCTTATTGGCCACAGCCTCTTCCTTAGCAAACTCAATCAGGACAGACACCTGAACTCAGGCCCTTGGCCTTAATCATTCTCTATGCGGACCTGCTGGATAAAGCCACAAGAAACCCAAAAATGGACTCCCACAGGTCCCCTTTTCTTAACATATAACAAAATAACTCATTATTAATAGCTTACAGCAATCTCCATAGCTTTTATACCTCCCAGGGTGGGAGGAGAGCATGATAAAGATGGCATTTCTCTTCTGGATTTGGTCCAAGGTGACTACAGCAGTCTTTAGCTGCATCAAGCCCTCTCTAAATAAAAAACTTAATACAATTGCAAACTTAAAGAATCTATTAGCTTCATCATTACCATTAACAGGTTAACATAAATATTGCTACACATAGTCCCAATTCTCCCAGTCTTACAACTCAATGCAAACTCTTTACAGAATCATTCGAATTAACATGTATGGTGATATATATAGTTCAACCTTAATTCACTCGTAATGCATCTTCTGTGGCTGTGAGGACTGCCACTGCTAGGCCAGCATTACTTAGCTCCAATCTCCCGACAGGCCTTTAACCAAGCTTCCAATCCCTTTCCTTTCCACAGGGTAATAGCTCTTCTTTAGTTTTAATTTTTTTGAATACAGTAGCTCGTTAAGAGCCAGAAAAATTGGGTGCGATGAAGAAGTGCCCATGTCTAAAACTTTTCAATCTTTTAGACAATCTTTCACTTTCACTTTTGGCTCGCCTATCGACTAGCCCTTGGTTCCCGCTCTCTCTTTATCTACCGAGAAGAGCAAAAACCTGCCCGCTTTTGTCGCTGGTTCCCAATATACCTGGGATTTCCTTTAACCCCGCTTTTGTCGCAGGTTCCCAATATACCTGGGATTTCCTTTAACCCCGCTTTTGTCGCAGGTTCCCAATATACCTGGGAATTCCTTTAGCCCAGCTTTTGTCGCAGGTTCCCACCTTACCTGGGATTTACCAGTGCACCACCCTGACTGCAGAAAGTTCTGAGCCCTCGTTGAAAGTAGTGAAGTTCCCCGTATGGGCCACCACTTGCCACGACCTCCTTGACCAGCTAGGATGACGCAGCACCAAGCTCTTATTTCTGCAGTTTATTCAGGACCTTGTTACAAGCGATGTCTCTCTCGACATCGCCGCTCCTTGTGTTGAGTTCTGAATCCCCTTGGACCCCTCACCTGGTGTCTGAGTTTCCCGGTGTCCAAGTTTCCCGGGTTTCAGCACCAGCTGCAGCGAGCTCCTCGACCAGAGAGGAAGAACGACCCCCATTCGAGGATTCTTCTCAGATCACACTTTATTGGAGCACCTCTTGATTGAGGGAGAGCAGGAGGTGAGGGGCCCCAAGAACCAAAAGGCAGCTGCTTATATAGGGAACCAAGCGAACGAGTCAATCTGTGATTGGATCCCGCCAGAATGCAAGCATGGGGAGCCACGGGATAGGCTGAGGACATAAGGCCAAATTACCATATACGCGCTTGCGCAAGCATCGAGGTGTGCAGCCCAGCAAGCACAGCCAAATATGGAGTTGTTTACAGCAAAGCTGTCAGGAAGTCGGCGCCATCTTAGAATGGCAGCTCCCTACAGTAGACAGAAAACTAGAGGGGGCCATCAATCATGAAGGGAAGTGTGTCCTCCTGCAACTTTATGTTCCATCAGAAACATCATATTTAGAGGTAAGTTTCTACCCTTGGCAGATTTGCATACTGCAACCTACTGCTGATTTCAGGCTTTCTGCAGTGTTTATCAGTTTCTCATGAGAAGATTTACTCTTGGTCATAAACAGAGTAGGAGTTGACAAGTACATCCTATGCAGGGTTCTGAGCTGTAGGAATAACCAGAACCTTCTCTGCTTTGCTATGTAGGCTCTAATAGAGGGCAGGCATAGAGTTTTCCAGGAGGTTCACATTCACATGTTACATAATCAAGGACAGTGACATCTTTCTTGACCTGTGCCTCAGACCTTGCCATACTGATATTTCTCCAAAATGACATCTTTGGACTGTTGGAGAAATAAATATGCTGTTTTTTTCTTATCCAGTACAGTGTGCATTTTCCAGTTCAACTTCCAGCAGTTTTTAAAAGTTGAGAAAAAAATTCCTGCCCAGGTGCTCTCTGACCCTTATCCCTTGGGGAAGCAGGTAATGAACTCAGCTTAGAGGTAATGCTGTATTATCTAGCTGAGTAGAGCTGGTGGGAACTCAAAACCTGGCATGGCAGGTCCCCACCAGACTTGTGTCCCAGCTGCCTTCCTCCCCTAGGTTTGAAAACCTCCAGCAGGAACTGGGGCAGACCACAGTGTAGGATGAGGACCACTTAGTGATGGAGCTACAGAAGCAGAAACACTGTGTCCCAGGCAAGTAGGCCACCATTGAGCCCCATCCCCAGCAGCCAGTGTGTTCATGGGGTATGCTTTCTTTCTTAATTTTGTTTAGTAGGGATGAATAGGTCCTGAGTTTTCTTGACAGTGGCACAGCAAAACTGTTTCTGAATCATATGTTCTTTACGGATTTTCCCTTGACAGCACCTATAAGGAAAACTGAGAAGGCTGGAAGAAGCCAGAGAAACCTTGAAGGCATGACATTCTACATTCCAGGTTCATGGCCCTCCTCAGAAAATGCCACATGTTTTCAGCTGTGAACTCACTAGTGATGCAAACATTAACCTACCATCAGGCTATCCAGGCTCAGTCTGAGCCACATCTCTTGGCTCAGTATCCCTGAAGAAAATTTTGTGTCAAAAATCAGTCTAATATACAGAGAACACAACTCAAATTACTAAGAACCCTGACACCATATGTGATAGGAAATCTGATGAAGAAGACTGTGTTAATGTCACACTGCCATCCAGACTGACCACACTGTAAACAATAAGATTCTATCTAGTGCAGTGCTCAAGCTGATATGTCATGTGCAAGTGTTGCTGAAGATAATTCACTACTCAGAATAAGCCAGTTCTTCATCTCATTTGCGCTTCCATAATGAAATTCCAAAGAAAACTGTAATTTGTTTAAATTCATTGGATTATATCTTGGGGTATTTATGCTTTGGTTTTGGGTTTTCTTCATTTTGGTTTAAGGTTTTGTTAATTTTTATTATTATTTTATTCATGTTATTGTTTTTATAGTTTGCTAAGGGTATACACGGTATATAATGACTGCTGTTTTGAAAACCCCACTGAGTAAAATGAATGTATTTTAATGAATAAAATGCAATTTGAAACATTTCACTCTTAGACTCTTGTTTAGTCAGGTGAGGTTTCACACCCCTGTAAACCCAGCACTCACAGGTTTGGATGTATCTCAGTAAGTTTTAGGAAGCTCAGACTGCACAAGCATGTTCCAGTCATGTGTCTCTGGGCTACACAGGTGGATTGCACCTTGGATGGATGGCAAAACATATACCATGGATACCCACTACATAACAGAAAAACTGGAAATATTGTATCTTTGAGGTCATATATTTAGTTACCAGTAAAATGTGGTACACTGTACACAAAATCATCATGGAGACCCAATCAAAGGGAAACATAAATATACTAATGCAGACCTCTCAGAAAATGAGAACATTCATTAAAATTATATAAAAGAAATCAGGAAATAAATGAAAAGCACATTAGTGATACTGAACAGCAGAGGTAATTTCCTGCAAGACATGTTGGAACATTTTTTTTTGTGGTGCTTTTCTTTATACTTATGGGTGTTTTGTCACCACATACATGCAATTCCCACAGGGGCCAGGTGAGGGCAGATTCAAGAGGTTTGCTAGCTGTCATGTGTGTCTTCTGTGAAAGCAATAAATGCTCTTACTGCCCTCTTGGTCATGCCCTCTTAGCCATGTTTGCTGTATTAGGTGGATTCGATCACTCCCAACACAAGACTGAAGTTTCTTGAAACCTGTAGGGGCAGGCATGCTAATTATCTTATTCTGCCACACATCATTCAGGGCTCTCATAGGCTCAGGATCCTCCTCCATATCACTGACTATCAGAATGGATCAGATATGCTAGATCTTTTCGAGGTTGACAACACTTATAAAGAATAATGGGTGATGAAATGCAGAATTGAGAAAGACACTCTGGTTTTGGAGGTCAGATGAGGAATCTCTCTTGATGGTCCAGATAAGCAATGATGGAAGGAACCTCATCACTAGGCGGAGTGGATGCGGGCTGCATCAGGGGGCACATGTCTCTGGTGCAGAATGGTTCTGTACAATTTGTAACCAAGATAAGGATGTTGTGAGGCCCAAACTTCTCTAAAAGTTCTATCCCTGTCTGGTACATTGGTCAGGGTTCTATGGGAAATCAACTTATAGAATGTATTTATATAGAGAGAGAAGTCTATTTTTTTTAGAATGACTTCGAGGCTGTGGTCTAGCTAATTGAACATTGGTTGGCTATGATGACAAAGTCCAAAAATCTAGTAGATTCTCAGTCCACTATGCTTGATATCTCAGCCCATCAGCGGTATAGTCTGGAATTCCAAAGAAGTTGGCTCCAATGCCAGTGAAGGAATGGACTTGCTAGCAAGGTGAGAGCAAGCAGCTACAGAGGAAAAGCTTCCTTCCTCCATTTCTTTATTTGAGCTTCCAGCACAAGGCCTGGCTGATTACAGATGTGGTTTTTCTTCTCAAAACTTATGAGGTAAAGGTGTCTCTTTCCCCATCAATATTCAGATTAAAAGAATGTCTTTCTACAGCAAAGATCTGCATTACATGTGGATCTTCTCTCTTCAAATTAAGTAGAAATACCTCACAGGTGTGCCCCTCCATTTTGGGTTTTGGTTAATTCCAGATGTAATGAATTTGACAACTAAAAATAGCTGTCACAACTGCACTGCCTGTCAACTTGACACACAATTATACCTTTTTATGTCATGATTAATCTCCAAATGTTAAACAATAACCAGGTCATAATAATGCCTAAACATGATATAATTATTCCAAGTACAAGGCAAACACATTATGCATTAGTCCTGCTCAGAATTATGCCTAGCATGATGTAACTATTCCTGTACACCTGCAAACACATTATAAAGTTAGAATAAGTGGCAATGTCCCTTGAGGGACATTTTTCCAGTCCTTCTTTTGGA
>NW_023412044.1:0-2128 GCF_903995425.1 Onychomys torridus
GTGTGAGAATCGTGGGTTGCGTTCCGAGAACTGTGTAGAAATTCATTTGAGACCAAATTTCACTGGGATTAGAATAAGTGAACTCTTGCTTGTAGGAAGACACAGATCCTGGGGTTTTAACTCCGTTTCTGAAGGGAAATTTAGAAACAGTGTTCTCATCTATGGAAACACACTCTGTTTTAACGCAAGAAGCAAGCTCTTCTTTCCAGCGTCTCCAATACAGCTAGTTCCATGAGCATGACCTGAAAAAAGAACTTTGTTTCCCACTTATATGGACCATATGTAGTTCAACTCCTGCTTATGAAAACTGACACAAACAACAGCTCCACTTACATAAATGCGCTTTAGTTAATAGTGAGGAATCGCGGATGGATTTCTGAACAGTATAAAAATTATTTTATCCCAAAATTCTCTTTGTTTACCAGAAATGACCTCTTGCTCTGTAGGAAGACACAGATCCTGGGGTTTAACTCCGTTTATGAAGGGGAAATTCAGACCAGTGTTCTCATCCATGGAACAGACTCTGGTTTAAGGCAAGAAGCAAGCTCTTCTTTCCAGTGTCTCCAATACAGCAAATTCCATCAGCATGCCCTGACAAAAAGAAACTGTGTTTCCTACACATACGGACCATATGTAGTTCAACTCTGCTTATGAAACTGATACAAACCACAGCTCCACATACAAAAAATGTTCTTTAGTTAATAGTGAGAATCGCGTTGGGTTTTTGAACAGTGTAAAATCACTAGAGCCCAAAAATCTCTTTGTTTACCAGAAATGAACTGTTGCTTGTAGGAAGACACAGATCCTGGGGTTAAACTCTGTTTCTGAAGGGAAATTAAGACCAGTGTTCTCATCCCATGGAACAGACTCTGGTTTAACGCAAGAAGCAAGCTCTTCTTTCCACCGTCTCCAATACAGCAAGTTCCATGAGCATGCCCTGAAAAAAAGAACTGTGTTTCCTACTCAAATGGACCATAAGTAGTTCAAGTGTGCTTATGAAACTGATACAAACCACAGCTCCTCTTACATGAATGCTCTTTATTTAATAGTGAGAATCGCGATGGGTTTCTGAACAGTGTAAAATCACTAGAGCCCAAAATTCTCTTTGTTTACCAGAAATGAACTCTTGCTTGTAGGAAGACACAGATCCTGGGGTTTAACTCCTTTTCTGAAGGGAAATTAAGACTAGTGTTCTCATCCATGTAACAGACTCTGGTTTAACGCAAGAAGCAAGCAATTCTTTCCAGCGTCTCCAATACAGCCAAGTTCCATGAGCATGCCCTGAAGAAAAGAACTGTGTTTCCTACTCACACGGACCATATATAGTTCAACTCTGCTTATGAAACTGAAACAAACCACAGCTCCACATACAAAAAATGTTCTTTAGTTATTAGTGAGAATCTCCTTGGGTTTTTGAACAGTGTAAACATCATTTGAGCCCAAAATACACTTGGTTTACGAGAAATGAACTCTTGCTTGTAGGAAGTCACAGTTCCTGGGATTTAACCCCCGCTTCTGAAGGGAAATTCAGACCAGTGTTCTCATCCATGAAACACACTCTGTTTTAACCCAAGAAGCAATCTCTTCTTTGCAGCGTCTCCAATACAGCAAGTTCACTGAGCATGCCCTGAAAAAAGAACTGTGTTTCCTACTCATATGGACCTTATGTAGTTCAAGTCTGCTTATGAAACTGATATAAACCACAGCTCCTCTAACATAAATGCTCTTTTTTTAACAGTGAGAATCGCGATGGGTTTCTGAACTGTGTAAAATCATTTGAGCCCAAAATTCTCTTTGTTACTAGTGAGAATCGTGTTGCGTTCTAGAACTGTGTAAAATCATTTGAGACCAAAATTCACTGGGTTTAGCATAAATGAACTCTTGCTTGTAGGAAGACACAGATCCTGGGGTTTAACTCCGTTTCTGAAGGGAAATTTAGAACAGTGTTCTCATCCATGAAACACACTCTGTTTTAACGCAAGAAGCAAGCTCTTCTTTCCAGCGTCTCCAATACAGCTAGTTCCATGAGCATGACCTGAAAAAAAGAACTGTGTTTCCCACTTATTATGGACCATATGTAGTTCAACTCTGCTTTGAAAACTGCACAAACGAACAGCTCACTTACATC
>NW_023412045.1:0-11682 GCF_903995425.1 Onychomys torridus
AAATCTAGTAACCTGAAAGGATTTAGGACATACCACATTTGTCTTTCTGAGTCTGGCTTACCTCACTAGGGACACTTTTTTTTAGATCATCCATTTGCCTGCAAACTTGAGGCCATTCCTGTAGCTTTTGGAAAACAACCCCTTAGCAATCTGTCTCTCCCTCTGAGGAATATGCCATATCCTCCTCAGTCTCTTTAGATTCATTTTAGTTTGAAGTCTCTTGGTTAGATATTAGGATAGCTACACCAGCTTGCTTCTTAAGGCCATTGGACTGGAAAGACTTGACCCACCCTTGACTTTTAGGGAATGTGTGCCTTCAGGTTAAAGTGTGTTTCATGTGTGCAGCAGAAGGATGGATTCTGTTATGGTATCTATTGGGTGAGCCTGTATCTTTCTTTAGGCAAATTGAGTTTTCTGATATGAATGGATAGTAATGATCAGTGACTGTTAATTCCTGTTATTTTGGGTGGTATTGTTGTGTGTTTCCCTTCGTTGGTATTTGTTGCTGTGGGATTATGTATTGTCTGTGTTACCCTGGGTGCATCTAACTTCCTCCATTGGGATTTTCCCTTCTCAGCCCTGGACCACCCCAGTCTCTCTCCACCCTCTCTCTGACCCTCCTCTCTGTGGTGTGCCTTTGAGTCTGAGTACATGCCTGTTTGCAGGGGCCTCTCTGTGTGCTTCTCGACTCCTCTTTACTGTGGAATTTTGCTCCAAGGATAGGTTCATTCTCTGTGAAATCCCCTAGTCCTCCAATCCTAGCCAGACTCAGAAAGCCAGGGAAAGGATAGGAAATCCTGGAGCCAGACAGAGGAGGTGCTTGTATCTGTGGAGGTCAACATAGGAGGTGGACACATCACCAGGGACCGTTCTCCACGGAGTGTATCTAAAGCCCTACGTGTGGAAATCAACATGGCTTCCATGAGGCTTTGAGGGCCTGTGAGGCAGTCCCATGGGATTAGCGGATTAGCAGATTAGCTGCTGCATACCTTCTCTAGGACCTTGGAGAGAATGGTGATTAGTAGGTCATAGGAAGGCCACTGGTTTCAGGCCAAGCAGCCTTAGGGTGGGGTTAATCTGCTTTAGGGTGGGTTTTCCCAAAATGGATAGGCAGGAGTGCCCTTGGAGTGGAAGTGCTCGGGCGACAAGTGCCTGTGTCTTCCATGGAGAGGTTCTCCAACCTCCCTGGACTCTTGAGGTCCCCTTCAGGGTCCCTTTGGCATGCTCTGCACCAAAGCTTCAGGGCCAGGCAGGACCTGGCCAGGTAAAAGAAGCTGGCTGAGTCCTGCATCAGAGTGTAGTTTCAGAACTGCTTCAATGGCACAAGGGATGAGCGCCGAGCCCCCCTAGGGGTCAGCGGGACCAAGCTAGCTAGGGTCCCCGCAGTGACCCAAAGAGCCCGGTGCCAGGGCAGGATGTGGAAGAAACAGCCCCGAGGAGGGACTCACCAGGCTTCGCACTTGACTCATCCCTGCACAGTTGACCATCTTGCTCCAAGACTTTGAAAAGGACCCATGCCCGACATATGATGCCAGGGTGAAGCTCGCCCAAGAGACCGGTTTGCCTGAGGACACAATCCACATCTAGTGTGAGAACTGGAGAGGAGGCCACCCTGGTCGTGGCAGGGGCACATCTGGAGATCAAGACTCGCTGGCACAGGGGCTGCCGCCTCCACTGCACCAGCTGCTGCTTCCCTTGCTGCTGCCTCTGCGACCACAGCCTCTGAGTCCACAGCCTTCACCTTGGCCCACTGGGGAGCCACAAGGAGCACCATGCGGCTGGGAGATTGAGCAGCATGCCCAAGACTGCCTGTTGCCACTGGCTGCTGCACTAGTCGTGGGCGTCCACACTTTGATTCTGCCCTCCCCAATAGCCTCCTTCCCAGTGTCCTCACCTGCAGCAGTGGCACAGCCCTCTGCATCATGCCACGGTGGCCACCTGGAACCCAACCAGGTCGTAGGCATCAACTTCAAAGTGGATGATGACGAGCTCATGCTTTATCAACTGCTGACAGAACTCCAGGATGAGTAGGAGGCCCAGGACACTCTGGATCCCCACATCCCGTGGGAGGACATTGACCCAACACTTGACTTGCCTCTGGAAGAACAAGAATACCAGGCCCTCCTGCTGGACCTGATCTGAAACTCAACACTGCCAGGCTTCATCCTCATGCCCCATGCCTCTCATCACTTGACCTGTGTTCACCAAGCACCTACTGACTCCCTGTGTTCCCCAGGGGGAGGCCACGGCTGAGAGCCTGGCAGGAGGAGCAGGTAACACCCAAACCCAAAAAGGCCTTCTAAGCCTCCATGCCTATCAGTAGAGGGAAAGAGTGTGTGTTACACAATCACCGCCACGCCAGAGCCTCCACTCTGCCATAAGCTCTGCTCCTCAGCACACTGTATCCTCTCCAAATCTCTTGACTCTTCAAGACTTGGCTCTGAAGACCCGATACCACAGACATCCCCTCACACAGTCCACCCTAGGCACAGAAAACCAACAACCGATATTTGGGTTTCCTGTTCCTTCTTCTTTTCTCTCCTTTCTTCCTCTTCCCTACCGCTGCCCCTCCACCCTTTCTTTCTTCTGTTTGTGAGGCAGTGTCCTGGAAATCCTTAGGTACACCCGTCCTGCCCTGCAAACCACAGGGATGCACCTGCTTCTACCTCCCTGGCTCTGCGATTCAATGCAGGTGCTCCCACAGCAAGCATCCTGCTCATGTTCTTACACAGACCCGTTCCCTCCTCTCATCTTCCAAGCCTCTGGAACCGTGATAGCTGCCATTTTGAGGCCATTGGTTTTTTGAATGGTCTATTCAAACTTATATGTATGTATTCTTTATGATTTAATTCAATTTTCCATATCAGCCATGGGTTCCCCTGTACTCCTCCCAACCACACCTACTACTGCCTTCCCCCCAGCCCCCCCCCCCATTCCCATCTCCTCCAGGGCAGAGACTCCCCTGGGGATTCAGCTCAGATTCAGGCCAGCCAGTTCCAATCCCGTCCTTCCTGGCTTAGCAAAATGTGCCCGCATGAGCCCCAGGTTCCCAAGAGCCAGCTCATGCACTAAGAACAGGCCCAGGTCCCACTGCCTATTTGCCTCCCAAACAGTTCAAGCTATTCAATTGTCTCACTCATCCAGAGTGCCTGATCCAGTTGGGGGCTCCACAGCTTTTGGTTCCTAGTTCATGTGTTTCCATTAGTTTGGCTATTTGTCCCTGTGCTTTTTCCAGTCTTGCTCTCAACTATTCTCACTCTTACCATCCCTCTTTCTCGCCAATTGGACTCCTGCAGCTCTACCTGTCTTTGTTATGGTCCTGTTTTTTAGGTAGCCTCCCTGGAATTGTGAGTAGCAGTCCAGTCATCATTGTTTTACATCTAGTATCCTCCTATGAGTGAGTACATACCGTGTTTGTCCTTCTGAGTCTGGGTTACCTCACTCAGGATGATATTTTTCTAGACCCATCCATTTGCCTGCAAACCTCATGATGTCATTATTTTTCTCTGCTGAGTAGTACTCCATTGTGTATATGTACTATATTTTCTTTATCCATTCTTCAGTTGACGGGAATCTAGGTTGTTTCCAGGTTCTGGCTGTTACAAACAATGCTGCTATGAACATAGCTGAGCAAATTTTACCTGATCTCTATCCATGTATGTAAAAGTATTGTACACAGGAGTAATTCTAAATTTCATATAATGGGCCAGGCGATGGTGGGCACGCCTTTAATCCCAGCTCTTGGGAGGCAGAGGTAGGCAGATCTCTGTGAGTTGGAGGCCAGCCCGGACTACAGAGTAAGTTCCAGGAAAGGCACAAAGCTGCAGAGAGAAACCCTGTCTTGAAAAAAATACAAAACAAAACAAAATGTCATGTAATGGTTTAACTATACCTCAAGGATTATAATGAATTAAGTGACCTGACTTAACAGTACAGTATATGAAACATAATAGGTCAAATGCTTTCATGGTAACATTAAATTATATTTCTCATCTGTATAAAGTAGATTCACATATGTGTTATTTTGGCAGATGATAATTTCTAACCCAACATGACTAAATGTAATATAAATTTAATATTTCATGTACCAATTCTTTGTTTTCCTCATTCTTATCAAAATGTTTTATATTTTCAAATACAAATTCAGGTGTCCACTGTTCCTGTTCTGCTGATTGGTCCATATCTACTATCAAAAATTATGAAAATTTTTAATAAAATATGGTATAATAAAACATATGTATAATTTAGTATTAATGCTTTCAAAAGTGTAACTGTCCAGGCCAGGGTGTGCGGAGTGTGGGGGGCCAGCCAGAGCCAGCCAGATCTCTGTGAGTTCAAGGCTAGCATGGACTATCAAGTGAGATGCAGGAAAGGCACAAAGCTACACAGAGAAACACTGTCTCGAAAAACAAATAAAATAAAAAATAAAAATTGTAACTGTCCAATTTACAATTACAATTGGACACATCACATACCTCTATCTCTAAATCCTTATAAAATGTATAATTTTAGTAATATCAATGCCTTACTTGGATAGACACTACATGTTACCAGGCTTGAGACTGGAATGACTTGTCTGGAAATTCATGAGCTCCATGTATACTTTCAGGATTCACATTTGAAGTTATTGTGGAAAGCAATACATCTGGTGCAGTATTCTCTGCTTAATATTAATTTAAACAAGTCACAAATCAATTCATTAAAATTATTCTTAGTATCCTATAGTTTTCTTCTAACATTCTCGTGCTTACATTGAAAACTCTTGCCCCTTGTTCTGGAAAATTGTCCTTTTATAGCTCATTATTCAATAGGAAGTCATGCTACAGTATATAACTTTTCCCATAGAAAGTTGGTGTTGCTTTGGGGGATACTCTAAGACACTACTGATTTATAAAATGTCTTCCTCATGCATATTAAAATATTTATCATTTTCAAGTTCAAATTGAGGAATCCATTGTTCTTGTTCAGCTGACAGATCCATATCTAGAATTTTGAAATTTATGAAAATAGTTATAAAATGCAACTCTATAATAATGAACACATTAGATAATAATTCAATGTTACATGTTTTTAACAGTATAACTGTGCATGTAACAATTTCATTAAGCACAATGAACAGCTGCCATACCAATTTCCATCCTTAGAGAAATATGTAATTTTAAAAATGTCAACTCCTTAATAGGATAGAAACTACATGCTGCCAGGTTTGAGATATACAAGACTCTGAATGATTTGGATAGAAATTCATGAACTTCTTGAATGCTTTCAGTATCCATGTCTGAAGATACTGTTGAAAGGAACACATTCATCCCAGGCACTGTTCTGAGTAATACTAGTAATTCTTAAACAATGATTATCACTTCATCAAAATTATTCTCAGAATGTAGTAAATTTTTGCGTAAACAATCATATCCCTATACTTGGAACATTCCTATCCTTTATCCTTTATTCTGGCAAATTTCCATTTAACAGCTCATTCTAGCATATGAAGCCATTCTGGAGAACATAATTTTTCACCAGAGAAAATGAGTGCTGCTGTTTTCCCAAGGGCTACCACAGCATAATAAGCTTTAAATTCTTCCTTGACCCTTGAGCTGCAATCTGTTTGTTTGCAGGTATATATGATTTTTCACTTGATGAAACAGAACTGTATTAATGCCACTCTATATCATCCGTCATCATTTGTTATTTTAACTCATTATTTTGGAGGTCCCAACAATGTGTATTGAAAGATATAAATAAGATGTATCAGACAAGGGTTTTCTACTGTTGATGGTTTTCTGTCACAGAAAGAATCAAGTTATACCCATAAATGCAGAAAAAGCAAGGATATGAAAGCAAATATTACATGTATACAGCTAACTGGAATTGTGGTGTGCTCTGCACTGTGTAATAGTGTATGTTGCTTCTTCTAGTCAGATTATAGATTTACTTTAAAGTGTTAATTTTCTCTTTAGAAGATATGATGCATTGCTGTATGTTCAGTCCAGAGCAAAATCTCTGAGTTCAAATATCCCCTTTGCTTCAGACATCCAGTGGGCTTTGTGCATTTGTGCATCCTGAGACACATCTCTATGTGAATCATGTTCCACAATTTGCTAACAGAGGGATCAAACTGGGAATATTAAGATGAAGGCACCTGAGTGAAATAATTCTAAGTTGGCCTTACGTTTACAAATAATTTATCTTTTACATCTAGTGGTTTTTCAAAGAAACATGAATGTTCTTAGTAAGTCTAGAATGCTCATGTTAGAGCCTACCAATATCACAGTCTAGCAATGGGAAGACTGTGAGCATGTGAAATGTTTTAAAGTGCTTTATCAGAATAATTTCACTAACAGACTTTCCTTGCTTCAGATTTCAGTGGTTCACCTCCTGGACATTCAACTAGAGCAGAATTATCCATGAGATGATGGTTTTTCTAAATGAGGTATTTAATCAGTGTTTTGTACTTCAATCAACATGTAATTTTCAAATATAAAAATAAAAAGACAATTACCACTGCACATTTGTAATAAGACCAGTTGCAAATGGTCTTATTAGCATTTTAGTAATCTTTTAGTTTATTATATGTTTACTTGATAATTTCATTGGGAGGGTATGACATGTCAGAAGTTTTCCATACATCAATACGCTTTAGAGTGTGTATTTATACAGTGTGCTGCTTACCATCCTCTACACAATGACTTTCACTGTTTTCTCTCTTATTGTCCATCTTTGTTGAATGGGGAGCTTTGGTGGCAGCTTCCACCAAAAACTGGAATCCATCAAAATATATTAGTTTCAAATATATTCTATCAAAGGAATATTATAACAGGTATCTGAGCAGTCTTGTTTGATTTCACAAAAACATAAATGAAGTTATTATCTAAAGAAAATTGTTCTTGAAAATAAATGAATTATAAGAGTCCAAGGGTTCTGAGAGAAAACCTCATTGTACACTTATCCTGGTCTTTCATTCCCTATAGTTCCTCATTATATAAGAAGAATTTAGAAAGAGGAACATATTCATAGATTTACAACCTGAAGTTCACATATATGCAAAGGTCATTGCATTTAGTCAAAAATTTCACGGATTTTTATTTCCTATAGCAGATCTATAAAATAAACTAGTATTGTTTTTGGGACATTGCTCTAATCCATTCAAATGATTTGTTATAACACAAATAGAAATAGAAAATATGTATCATGTTAAAAGTCCTTTGAAAATGCCATGTTGAGTATGGAAGGAACACCGCAGAAGATTCATCATCGCAGTAAACATGGGCTGTGAGAACTTAAATAGCATGAATAATTTGAAATAAAACAAGAAGTGTGTGGCCAAAATAAAAAAAAAAGCTGCTGCAAGTGTATTTTTATAGCAGATATAAATAAAGTATTTAAATTCTAGGTGTGTGTACAAGGGTTTTCCAAAAACTCAAGCATTCAAAAATAGCAAGAGAGTGTCTACATTGTTGGCATCCCAGATAAGTATAAGAATTACAGCCAGATCTAAAAGAGTTCATCCCCACCTAACCTGAGGAGATCAGGGAGGGCGACCACACTGATTTCACCTTAGCTCTCTTCTCTATTCTTTGTCTTTGTGAGTATTATTGTCCTGCTCAGTTTCCATCATTTAGGGGAAGATTGAAATGTTCAGTGCCCATTGACTGGTTCTTTGTGACAGGCTGTTTCATCCTTAACTGGATAGATGCATATAGATGTCTGCAAAAACTTTGTTGCGTCATAACAAAGTATTTATACTATCTACAAATCATTCCTAGTGCAATAATTCCAGACAAATTGCTCTTCACTTGTTAGTTATGATAGGTACCGAATCCGCTAATCACATTATTTCTTTACCAGTCTTGTACTTCAGTCAGGAAATAGTCATTGCAAATTGATACTTCATTTTATATATCAATTACTGATATTTTCTTGTATTTTTCATTCAGTAAAGAAGTTGAAGATTTCTAAATGTATTGATTACTTATCAGTAGCATAGTTATTATTTACCCCCAAAGCTTCTTCGGATATAAGTATTATATTTTATAATTAATGTCATCTAATAAAGTATGTTTTACTTTCTTCAATCATAGAAAACCATACTGAAGACATCTCTCTGCCAGCATAGGAATTTAAAGTGCTTCAAAATGAATGCTTACTGATCATTTGAACCAGGAAAGGAAGCTACTGATTGTTGAATGTTCTAATCTGTATTGGATTCCACATTATTCACTTAATGTACATTATGTCTTAATGTAGTTGTCTTAGTTAAGGATTCTATTGCTGTGATGAAACACCATGACCAAAATGCAAGTTGGGGGGAAAAGGTTTTTTTTTTCATTGTTACCTTTTTAGTGCTTTATTGAGAGAGAGAGAGAGAGAGAGAGAGAGAGAGAGAGAGAGAGAGAGAGAGAGAGAGAGAGAGAGAGAGAGAGAGAGAGAAACAGAGAAATCACGTGGAGGGTATAGAGCAGAAAGAGAAAAGGGGCAGAAAAGGGTTTTATTTGGCTTGCACTTCCATTGCTGTTCATTACTGAAGTCAGGACAAGAACTCAGAGCAGGATCCTGGAGGCAGGAGCTGATGCAGAAGTCATGGAGGGGTGTGCTTACTGGTTTGCTTTCCCTGATTTTCTTAGTCTGCTTTCTTCTAGAACACAGTACCAACAACCTAGAGATGCACCACCCACTAAGGGCTGGGCCCTCCACCATTGATCACTAGTTAATCAAATGCCTTAACAGCTGTATTTCATGGATTCATTTCCTCAGTTGGGCCTCCTACCTCTCTGATGACTCCAGCTTGTATCTAGTTGACACACAAACAAGACAGTACAGGAAGCATAACAAATTTCAAATGCTTATGTCATTGTAACTTAGTGCCTTACTAATTTAGCAACTGCCATCCAGAGAATTTAATTCCATGTTCCCATAGTTAACAAGTAGCTAGCTCATGACTAAAATGTCAGCCTGTGCATTCTCTTGCCCCTCTAACTACATTGAGAGTGTCCCATGTCAACAGCCAATTTTCCTTATGTGTCAACTCTGGCTTAGACTTTTTCTGAGATTTCTAGGTAAGTTTAACAGATTGTGTCAAGGTTTTTGATAGCTGCTCTTTGTCAATACAATACTACATTGTACTACCATGAGAGGTTGGAGAATAAACTTCACTTAACAATGTACATAGTATCACACTTTTGAAAATAGCAAGATTAGAGAAGTCTTGGAGAGAAGTTGTTTTACATGAATATGTGCATGCACATAGTGTTACACTAACACTTTCAGCATGTTTGAAGGGTATTAATGATTTACATACTCTCCATTTTGTTTTCTCTCCCAACTACTCCCTGCTGGAGTACAGGAAGTTTTGCATGTAATTGAGTGTTTGTTTCCCATGACACTAGGCTACTTGAAACATTTATTGTACTTTTTATTTTCTTTGTGTGTCTTTTCATGTGTTTTACAATTTCTGTGAGCCAAGTATTCCTGTTTTCTGTATAGAATCTCTGACTCCAAAGATTTTGAGATTGCAAGGTATCTTGAAAACTAATGACAGTACCCTGTAGCATACTGAGTTGGGCTCAAGATCATAGGAAACAGCTGCTATAATGGAGCACCTGAAGCTAAAAGTATTCTATAGAGTTTGAGAGATACAATCCATTTATTTGTCCTTGGATTAGAACTGGTGTTTCTTATTTAGAATATCATTTTGATAGTCATATAATCTTATATGAGTTAAGATGTTTCATATCAGTTTTTATAAATCATGAAGTATTATTATATTATTGATTCATCAGGAAATCTAAATCACTAAATGGTGTTTCTTTATATTTTAGTATATTCAGCATGTTTAGAAGTTAACATCATAAGCTGTTAGGTGACTCTTCAAATTTCCTTCCTTGAAGAATACTGATGTCATGTTTCCTTACGTGACTACTACTCTTACCAGATGCTGTTCAGGGTGATTTTCTTTTTTCCCAAAAATATTTTAAGTTTTATTTCTCATAAAAAGGAAAAACTTTTGACTATGTAAACTTTAGTGAGGAAGAATGATAGGTGAGTGATAGAGAAGGTTTAGACTGACACAGATAATGTAAGTTCTGAATTTTCACACTTTCTACGTGTGCAACCTTATGAATATTATATTATATCATATATACTTTTTAATAGCAGAGAAGGATGGTGGTAAACTTACTATTTATATAGAACTCAGTTCAGTGCTAAAACAAATGCCTATTAGTGTCAATAGCTGAAATTTCCATGGATTCTCTAATCCATTAATATTTTTTTAAATCATTCATATCACTTTAATCATACAACTGACTGTACAAAGGAAAAACCAAGGCGAGGTGGGTACCTTTTGGTGTTCCCTCCCTAGTGTTTGGCAATAGGCAACACTCCATGCACAGTAGTGTTAATGTAAGAGGTTTATTAGTGGAGGGTGAAGGGGAGAGTGAAAGAGTGAAAGGCCATGTGTGAATGGGAGATGAGAGAGGCAGGCAAACACAGACTGAGAGATGGAAGAAACAAGAGGAAGAAGAGAGGCAAGAGAAGAGAAGGAGGCAAAAGAGGAAAGAAGAGGCAAGAGAAGTAAGAGAAAATAGCAGAGTCAAGAGAGCTGTGCCTGGTGGGCACATTTAAGGGGGCATATGCTGAGCAGCTGATTGTGGAAAGGCACCTGGTGACAAGTGATGAGGTTTCTTACCTGCTCTGGTGGCAGAGGCAGGCTACTGCCATGGCAGAAACTAACTTTCCTCCCTTTTGTTTATTATGAAAAGGTGAGGAAATAGGAAGGAGTACCAGATGAGGGAGGATTATATGTTCCTATCCCAGCATTTACACTGACCTGCCCTTGAGAACCTAGCAGGACACAGCAGCAGCAGCAGCCAAAATGTGATGCTGTGACTACTGTAACCACTGAGTACAGCACTCTCCCTATGCACATGCACTATATCTGCTTATAAAAAGTAAGCCATTCTTGCCCCTTTCTTCACTCTATTCTCAGAGTGCCTCTGCACACATGCCCAGTACTGCTTCCACATGAGATTTCTTATATGTAGTGACTTTGTGGTGCTTCTGGGCTCCAACCCAACAAGGTTACCTTCTGGTGGTAAACTGTTACATTAGTGTCCTTACTCTGGTGGACCCTGCTGGAGGCTTCTTCTGCCCACAAGCAGTCTGAGGCACACACTGTACCAAGTGCACTTTCAACAGGATTACTTGCCACTAACTGATCACCAGACAGTACTCAACACAGGCAACGATTGATAAGGCCCCTTTCTCCTGGTCAGTGTAAACACTTCCCTGGATCTGTGTTACTGACCGCTGAACAACTGGTACGCCACTGGTATTCTTGGAGGAACCCCACAGCCACAGTCTTTTGATTTATTTCTATGCATCTTTTACATCACACATCTTCATCCCATTCATTTCCCCATCACTATGAATCTGCCCTTCACTCCTGCACATCCCAAAAATTAAACAATATTTAAGAGAAAAAAAGGAGGTAAAGGGTAAAAATTAAAAATCTCAACATAGAAGCTACACGGTGACACAGTGAGTCATGTAGTAAACTCCCTTTGTCCATATAGTTTTACTTGCAAATGTTCATTGCAAAGAGTCATTGGTCTCGTTCAAGGACTGTGGTTGCTACTACACTATTGATGCTGGGCCCTCACTAGGACTCTTCTTGAATTTCCTATG
>NW_023412046.1:0-21245 GCF_903995425.1 Onychomys torridus
GGATATGTCTCCATGCTTCAGGAATTTATTCCTTGAACTCAGAGACATACTATGTCAAATTAATTATTAAAATTAGCCTCACGGCAAAGTGGGGGGCACACTCCTTTAATCCCAGCAACTTGGGCAGCAGAGGCAGACGGATCTCTGTGAGTTATGAGGCCAGCCTGGTCCAGAAGTCGAGTTTCCAGACAGTCAAAGCTAACAGAGAAACCCTGGCGCAAAAAAAAAAATGTAGCCTCATGGAAAGTGAATACTGAGAGAATAATCGATTAGGAAGAATGCAATTTTAGAAATAGCATTTTAGCCAGCACATCTTCCTCCCAGTAAGACAGGTGAAAAAAATTAAATAAAAATAAAAAAAACCACAACTTACAGACAAGCTTCTGTGCATTTACCAGGACTGGTAGGAATAAATCTCTGCAGTATGTAAGAAGGTTTATTTTATAGAATATCTACAAAAATTGCAGGATAGGAAAAGATCATTTAACAGCCCTGGCCTGCTGTCTTGTGAGACCAAAATGAGCAATCTTAGAAATAAGACCAAAATGCTTTCACCCTAAACCTAAGGCCTAAGATTTCTCCTTTTAGGTATAGGCCAAGAGTTACTAAAACCAGTCAGTCCAGATTCCAGAATCCAGGAAGTGTAAAACTACAGAGTCACAAGGTATTCATGAGGTAATGACTGCCAGACTACAGAGTGTCTGCTATCCTGGTTCCCTAGGTAACTGTTTGACTGAAGAATGTTCCAACCCTGGTTTCCAGGGTAACTGACCATAAAAATGCCCCCACCTGAGGGCAGCCAATGAGAGGCGGTAGTGGTCAGCTACTCCCTTAGAAGTAAAGACTAAGCCATGATTTCTAGAAAGTCCCTAGAAGGGAGCCAATCAGAATTGTACCCATACTAGCACCCCTAAATGATGTAACCTTGTGATTTTTTCCTTTAAAAACTGAGCTTGCACAAAGGCAGGCACTTCCTCCAGCCTCCACTGCATTGGATCTGCTGGACAAAGTCCCTGCCTAGGCTTGTATTGCTTTGGGATATCCAGAATTAAACCTTGCTTTTGCATTCCAGCATGCTGGTCTTTGGTGGTCTCTCTGGGGGTCACAATCTGGGCTCAACAGTCTGTCTCACAGCTGTGACATCATTGCAGAGAATTTCATTTTTAAGGCATATTGTTGGGGGCTGGATACTAACTGAAATGAAATTTGGTGACCTCTTCTGGCATGCAGGCAGAACAATGCATACAGAATAAAAATCAATAAATCTTAAAAAAAAAAAAAGACTTGTATAACCAATTATACTTCTGATCATTTTTTGCACTCTTCCCTCATTTTGCAGAGATTTGGGCTTGGAAACTTCTTGAAGAACCATGTCTAAGTTAATTTTGGATCCTTTTAATCTTGTATTTCTTTTGGATAATTAGGGCTCAGTTGAAGATGAAATCAGGATCACCCATCACACCTCACTGCTATCATGACATTTTCCTGGGGCTGAATAGATGGTTCAACACCTGAGAGCACTGGTTGCTCATTGACAGGGCCTGACTTTGATTCCCAGCACCCAGGGGACAGCTCACTACATTCTGTCACTACAGACACCTGGGATCAGACACTCTCTTGTGACATACTCTGGTACTTGGCATGTTCTTGATATACACACTGGCAAAACTTATTCATATAAATTAAACTTCATTCCTTTTGAAAATAACATATGCATAAAGAAAAACTTTTTCAAAGTATTGAATCACACATATATCTGTCTTTTTGCCATTTGTATATCTGGTACCCTAGCAGGACTAAAGAATGCACCACATCTCCTTGACTGAGAAATACAGGTAGTTCTAGGTCATCTGGGTGCTAGGAACCAAACTTGAGTACCCAAGAGGAGCACAAATATTCAGTAAACTTTCCAGCTCCCAAATCTGACATTAAAATGTAGAGGCCAGATTACTTGTTCTGTCTCCTATCACTTAAAGGTGATGAAAGTTCCCTCTAGATGGCTATCAACGAGTTCAATAGATTTTTATCCCTCTTTGAATGGACTCTCTGCTTTCTTTTTTTTATTTTTATTATTAACACAATTCCCTTGATGTGAGCAAAGATAACAAACCCGATTTGTTGAAACCAGTCAGTGTCCAGTCAGATTATATAGAAAAAGTTCTATAATTTGAGATATACCACACATTTTAAGAATTTTGTTTATTTATTTATTTATTTGTTTGTTTGTTTGTTTTTTAATTTTCGAGACAGGGTTTCTCTGTATACCTTTGCAACTTTCCTGGAACTCCCTCTGAAGTCCAAGCTGGTCTCAAACACAGAGTTCCTCCAAATGTTGGGATTAAAGGCATGTTCTACCTCCACCTGACTATTTTAAGAATTTTTTGAGACAGGCTACTTCTACAAAGCCATGGCTGTTGTGGAACTCACTATTTGAACCAACCTCACCTAAAACCTCAAACTCAGAGATACTGGCTTGTCACTGTCTCCCAAATGCTGGGATAACAGGCATGTACCTCTAAGCACAGCTGGAATATGTTTTTAAATGTTCTATCTTTAAATCAGAGAAGTAAAGGATAAAATAAGATTTTAAAAGAAATCATCAATGTTGCATTGAACAGTAATACCTCTTGAATTTCTGTAATAATAACATAAACTGGCAAATCATTTCATACATTCCCAATAACTGGGTTACTTGCTTTGTCAACTTCATCCATTTAAAAATGTCTAAACTCTGCCTGTGTGTGAATACCTGTGCCATCATGTGTATGTGGCAGTGAGAGGACAACTTGAAAGTGTCTATTATCTACTTCTCCTATGTGAGTTTTAGGGATGAAACCCAGGAGTCTTCTGGTGGCAAGTGACCTCAATGACACTTATTTGGTTTAAAATTTATTTAGGTATGAGCCATTGTTGGAGTGTGCATATGCAAAAGCCCTAATGAGGAAATAAGGGGAAAATTTGTAGATTTATTTGAGTCTTCCAGAGATTGAACCCAAGTCATTACGCTTAGCAGCAAACAACATCACCACTGAGACAATTCTATGGCATTCATTTGTGGTTCTGAGAAAGTGTTATGAACAAGAGTTTAATCATCAGAAAAAACTAATGCATTCCAAAGAAAAGGAAAAAAAAAGATACTACATCACTTCCATTTGCAAATAGGATCTATTATTCAAATTATCCTATTTTCCTCTATTATTAGATGACAATATGTTTACAATCTAAACTGAAGGCAATATTTGATTCATGAAGTATCTCAACTAAATTTATTTGAGGAGCAGTGAGACAGCTAAGTAAGAAATATTTGTGAAAGGCTGGGTCTTGACCTTGATCACAATATTAAAAGGGTGAAAAATAGACCCCACAAAGTTTTCTTTCTGTTCCTACATATCTGACATGACAAAAACCCCATTATTACAGTAATACACACAGAGGAAAAAACATTTTTTGTTTTGTTTTGTTTTTAAATAAATTTCATTGCTGTTACATTATCTGGCATCTCTGGATAATCCTCTGGGAGGCAGTACTTAAAGATGAAGTGGCAAATATAAAATTAATGGGGATGAAGAAGCATGAAACTTCAAATATTGAATACATGTCCAGCGCAAGTCATGCTATGAGGTGAATACTGGTGGGAACCATTGCTGCTTGACAAAGTTCCAGCATTTTGACATTGCAGATGAGCCACATTTCTCCAGTACCTTTATCCCTTTATTGTTAGTGAGACGTACTATTAATAATTTCCCTTTGGGGAAATTTGTGCAGACTTTGGTAAATGATAAAATATGAACATTGGTAGACTGTCTAAACAAAATAATTATTTGGAAAAAAATCTCTGCCACAGCTGAACCCAGAATTCCATTGTGTCCTCTTAAATGCACCAAGAAGGGGAAAGTTAGAGATTTACTAGACAAACCTGATTGCAAGAATGAGATGTATACTTTTCATCCAGAGTCTAAGGTAATTAAAGGCAAGAGTTCAGTTAATAAATGGAGTTCAGTTAGAATGGTATTGTATAATGGAAAAAAATTAAGACCTCAGGATATTCAGTTTTAGGATAGTTCTGAGGGGAAAGGGCCTATATAATAGGATTAAGAAATTGTAGTATAGTGTCTTTTCTCCAGAAGAAGTATTTTATCCCAATTTCAGGCATCTGGTTAAGGGTCTCTATTCCTTCAGAAGCTTCAGGAAAGAGAGTGACTAGTTGCTTATGCATTCATTCTCCTTATCTGTGGCAGGAGGAACTTGTGGTCCTTTCATTAACATATGGATGATTTCTATTCTCAAGGTCAAGGCTAGCTCCCTCAGCCCATGATTTCAAGCCACATGCCAGCTCCTATGCCTTCTTTTCTCCTACTTAATCCTACATGCAATTATAGAGTATAAATGGTATCTTTTTCAATAAAAAGATGTTGGCAACCATCTCGATTCACCTTCAGATCATGTCCATCTCCTCCATCTTTCTAACCACTGCAAACTCCACACAGCTTAGGAACCTGAACCCCCTCCCCAATCAGGAGTCCAGGAAATTATACAATGGATTGCTTGTTATCCTACGTTGTGACATATCTTGAAGACAGATGAAAATGATGATTTAAAATACTCAGGGTATTCAGTGTGTCTTAAGGTTTTTTTGATTAAGCATTTTAACACTAACATGGGTGAAATATGTTGACAAAACAGCACTCATTGGGGTAGATCATCTGCCCTTGCACTTGTTCTCAGGAGACTGACACATAAGGGTCATGAGTTCAAATGTACTTCTGATTAATTATGGATATCCCACCCAGGCTGAATAACAAACAACTCAAGAGAATCTGTGAAGACATAAAACCAAAAGCAGGGACAAACTCTCAAAGACAGCAGTTTGGGGATATTATGAATAAAGCTGCTATGAACATAGTTGAGCAAGTGTTCTTGTGGAAGGATGGAGAAGCATCTTTTGGGTATATGTCCAAAAGAGTTATAACAGGGTCTATAGATAGGTCAATTGCTAATGTTTGAAGGAACCACCATATTAATTTTAAACCTGTACAAGTTCCCACTCCCCCCAGCAATAGAGGAATGTTCCCTTTACTCCACATCCACACCAGCATGTGCTGTTTCTTGTGGTATTAGTCTTAGCCATTATGACAGGTTTAAAATAAATCTCAAACTACAGTTTTAGCACATCCTTGATGGCTAAGTGTGGAAAATTTTTAAACTTGTTCCTTAGCCATTTTAGATTCCTCTGCTGAGAATTCTGTGTTTAGATCTGTACTTCATTTTTATTGGATTATTTGGTGTGTTCATGTCTAGTTTTCTGAGTTCTTTATTATACTAGGTGAGGCAACTGAGAACAACAACATGATATGTACTCATTGATAAGTGGGTATTAGCTGTTAAGTAAAGAATAATCACAGTTCAATCCAGAAAGCCAGAGAAGATCAGTAACAAGACAGCTGTAGTGAGGGATGCATAGTTCTCCCTAGAAAGAGGAAATAAAATAGATTTTGTGGGTGGATGGGCAGCAGGTGTAGGAATGATCAGAAGAGGAAGGAAAGGACAGAGGGAGAGAATACATGGAAAGATGATTGGAATAGGGGAGGTTTTAGGGGGCAATGTGAAAATCTAGTGCACTGGAAATTTCCAGGAAGCTATGAGTGTGACTGAAGTGAGGACGCCAAGTAATTGAGAATAGAGAACCTGAACTGGCCAGATTCTGTAGCCATACAAGGCTCCCAGTGGTGGGACTGATAACAATAGAGCCAAAAAATATTTGAACCACACTTGTCCTGCCTGCATGATACACTGGGGCAACAGCAGCTCAGAGCTTGTATAATACCCAACCAGTGACTGGTGTAACTTGAGGCCACAAGAGGGAGTCCATGACCAACACTACCTTGATGTTCAAGAACTCAAAGTCCAATGGCTCAGAGAATTAAGGGAGAACCAAACACCAAAGATGGCAAAGAAAAAGTCAAGGAAATGATTACAAATCTATTCTACTATAAACAGACAATGGTGCCTGTTTCACCAATGGACTGCCATCTGAAACCACCTAGTAATTTTCTCTGCAAAACACAGATTTTTCAGTTCTTTGTTTCTTTTTCACTTCAGATATGTATGAGTTATCAATAGTAAACATGCAACAAAATCAATATTTTATCTAAGAAATCAGCCCATTGCTTTTAACTATGGCTTACTCAGTTTGTTGGGGAATGGAGAAAGTAAGAAAGATTTGAAGCCAAAATATTGTAGAAATGACCTCTGGCTATATTTTTTATGGAGTCCAATTTCCCACTGAATTGCTATGACCTTCACCTCCACTTCATTACTCTCAATTCTCCCTTCTTAGCAGTCCTACAAGATTGGCCACTTAAGTCTGTGTAAAGCGTTCTATGGCTTTTGCCATCTAAACTCTTAATATCTTCAACATTTCTCCAAAAGTCATCAATCCTAGAACCTATGCTGCAACAAAATCATTTGTGATGTCCTATGATTTGTCCTAACATTCTGGTGTGTTGCTGTGATTAAATTTTCCAACTGAAAGTGTCCTAGGTAATAAAAGGGTTTATTAGGATATTACTGTATCATATCCCATCAATGTGGGAACTTAGAATAGAAACTCAAGCTAGCACCTGAAGGCCAAAATCCATGGAGAAACTTTGTTGTTTCTCTTGCCTGGCCACTGTCTTGTGTCAGCTACCTTTCATATCCAGCCCAGACCCACTTGCTTACGGATATTGCCATGCTCAATGGAAGAGCCTTCCTACATTAATCTCCAATCAACACAATCTCTCAACCACACAGTAACCAGCAATTCCGATCTGGGCACAATCTCAGTTGATGTTCCTCCACATGACTCTAGGCTTCATCATGTTGATAGCAAAAGCTAATTAGGAAAACGAGACAATGATACCTCAGAAGGTATTAGAAACTCAAAATCAATGTATTAATTAACTGTATCAATCATTTAAGCAGAAAAAAATGAAATATGAAGGTAGCAACAACTGGAAACACAGACATATCTAGGAATGAGGATAAAAAAGGCTCTAAGGTAAAAAAAAAACACTAAGGGTTCTGTACACAAATTTCACAAACCAACAAAAAACATCAAGGTAATCATAACATAATAATGTAAATTTTTGTGAACACAAAAATTGGTGAAGGTTCATAATTTTCCAGAGAAACAATATAATTAGATGCCAATAAAAATAAAACATAGATAGCTCCACTGAAAAAAATCAAGACACAAAGACACACCTACAAATATATATCATAGTCCTTTAATAAGAACTATAGGATTAAAAAATCTCTGGTCATCACTCATATTGTGCATGCCAGTTCTCTCATTTGCTAATAATAAACAATGATTTGTATGAGGATGGCTGTTCCATGAAAATTAGAGAGATTCACTTGAAGTTTTCTGGTATTTTAACTTTATAGAAAATAATTTTGACCACTAAAAAGAATTCATTCTCTTATGATAAAGAAAATGATATTTTCTAGGAGACACCAATTTGTTTCCTATGCTTGATGACTGGATGTGAGTCTGAATCAGTGAGCAAATGAAAACTTTTCCAAACAAAATACAGGATAACAGATTATTAAATCAAGAGTATATGTTTTATATTATACATCTAAAACAACTTAGTTTGCTCTAATAGCCTTATAAGTCACAAGAACTTTTGAAAACAAGTTCATCCTCATTTTTATGTGTAGGTTAATGTATGAAAGAATGAATGTCTTCCAAGTATGTTCAGGTGACACATAAGAGAAGAGTATGTCAGATCCCCTGGATCTGGACTAGCAGGTGCTTATGAACCTACAAACTTGGATCCTGGGATATGAACACAGATTGTCTCCAAAAACATACGCTGAAGCACTAGCCAAGCCCCATAGTACATTCTATCCAATAAATGAAAGAAAGGTCTATCACAGATTAACTACAAAGTATAAATAAATACTGAAGTTAATAAATGATTTATCAGGAACATAATGAATCAATATTAAGACACTGGGTATGGAAAATTTGTAGCATGAGTTGAATACAATCCAAAGAATATTCCCAATAATTTATAATAGGATACCTGATTCCAAAGCTAAATGCAAAGTAGTAACTCTCAGAAGGCTCATTGGATTATGAAAAAGTAGTACACATATTGACACAATGTGACTTCTATATTTACCACAAAGCTACAACCATCAAGAATATGTACAATATTTGTGAATAAAGTAGGTGGAGAGAAAAAGCCAAGAACAAAAGCAAAAAATATAGACAAATTTGAATCAAGAGGCCAAAGGAAGCACACAGAGGAAATGTGGGATCCTGACCAATGTTATCCAACTACCTATAATTCTATGTGTATAGAAATTAAATAAACACAAATTTCACAACTCCCACAAAATCAACTCAAAGTTACCTTTAAATGCTGTTTCTGATGCTGTAGCTATGGATATATCTCCCAAACATAGAGGTCCCAATCTCTAAAGCTTGCTAGGCAATTGGAGGTAATTGCATGCTATGGCTCTGTGAACTCTCATGTCCCCTTGTGGTTTCAGTCAAACCCAGTCCCACTGATGCCCAATCACAAAACAATGTAGAAGAATCATTTGTCTATATCCTGCCACATGGATCATGACACGTGATCTAAAATCCGCTCTATCCACTCACCTACAATCAAGCAAAAATATTACAAGTATCACAGTCTCCTATAGCCAGGCAAGCAGAGCCTCACACTCTCCATTGAAACTGCAGTCAAAGAGTCTCAGAGAAGAAGGACCATATCCCAGATCACCACAGTGACTAAAAGAACCACAGTCCGGCTCATGGCCCATCACAGTCACAGAAGCTGTGACAGCTCAGCAGAACTGCTCTTCTTGGTCTGGGATCAGTGGTCCCCACATGCACAATGGCATGGATTGTGGTCTCATTCACAGCTCCTACAGCAGAGCAAGATGAGAATCCTTTGACAGAACCTGCAATCTCCCTCCCGCTGGTTCTCCTAATTGCTAAGCTTTCCTGAGGTCCCACATTAGCTAAGGCCACCCATCTCAGACTCAGGACAGAGGCAGGTCACCTACTGGGTGATCAGAAATCAAATGACACAGATAGCACAGGCCTTCTCAGCTCTGCCCTTCCACATTAGGGGCAGACAGGACCCTTATCTGGAAAATCTGTATTTTTGAAATTCTTCCAGTCTCCCAGAGTAATTCTTGTTCTTTTTCCCAAGCACACAGTCCTTTGTGTACAAATACACACAGATTGTCCAGTGCAGCAAACCATTTCATTCATATCTGGGAAGTCCTGCAGCCAAACACAGGTCACATTCAAACAGTAACTGTTGTTACTATGTGACCGTTAAAGAGAAACAGGACATGAATTAGAAAACAATTAGTGGTCAATGGTAGGGCTTGCAGGTAAGAAAGAGACCATGGACATATGATCTCAAAGAATTATTTGGAAGAGTTGGAATAGAATTCATGACCATGTGTTCCAGATACTAAGGATGTATATGAAAAAAAACCAGGGATTACTCACATGCAGTTATTTTTCCTGAGGCTACACATTTTAAACAAGGAAAATAGCAGTCCTGTTAGGCAGGGCCACACCATTTTACCCAGATCTTCAATATCAGTTAAACAAGTGTAACTACAATAATTTTGTTTCATGATAGGGTCAGTCCTTTATTCAGATTACTGAATGTGCTGATCAGTGTACCCCAAGAAATGGCCACTCAGAACATCTATGGATCACCAAAAATTGATTACATTACTCCACATTGCTAGTTCTCAAATACAGTGGAAATATGAAAGCTCTCACCCTTGTCCTTTCCCTCCCTTTCTGCACTTTCAAATCATTAGCTTCAAAGGTTTTCATTGAACTCAATTCTTGCACAGGTCCCTCTACATGTTTATGTCCTTGCAAAAAGCCAGATAGACTGGGGGACACTCAGTAACTGCTCCATTTTTCCTTCTTATTGGGCCCATCCTAAAAAGAGGTACTGGCTATCAGCACTGGGGAGCAGAGGCAGGTTTAGAAGAGATTCTGCATTCCACATATGCTAATCATCCTTGTGACAGTGAGGTTCAGTCTTTAGGTTATACTTTCAGCTATTTAAATAGGGACAGAAGACTGCAAGTCTACTCACTTAGACAGAGGAGAGACTTACACAGCAAATACATTTCCAAAATCATTTCTTTTGTTGTTGTTGTTGTTGTTATTGCTGTTGTTGTTGTGACTTGGTTTCTCTGTGTAGCTTTGGAGCCTGTCCTGGAACTCACTCTGTAGCCCAGGCTGGCCTCAAACTCACAGAGATCCTTCTGCCTCTGACTCCCAAGTGCTGGGATTAACGGCATGCACCTCCATTGCCCAGCTCCAAAATTATTTGTTAAGTACCCCAGTAATGTGAAACAGCAGGATCTTCTTCAGTGACAGGGTTCTGAGGTGAAGGTCACAAAAGATGAGAAAGAGAGGAAAAGTATAAGGTAGAAAATATAAAAGCTGGGGTGTGGAGGTCTTACACAAAATATGTCTCATGTCACCTAAGCTTCTTAAGAAGAATAGCACCTTCGATACTACTTCCAGAGGTGAAATGAAAGGAAATGGGGAAGTTCTAGAAAGTATCATACAATGGGACATACTCAAAGAGGAGGCTAATCAAGCAATGCTGCACAAGGGAAAACAGGGTATCTCAAGAACATTACTGGGCTGGAGAGATGACTCAGAGGTCCTGAGTTCAATTCCCAGAACCAACAATGTGGCTCAAAAACATCTGTATTAAGATCTGACACCCTCTTCTGTATACATAATAAGTAAATAATTCCTTTTTTGTTCTTTTGTTTTTTTGAGACAGGGTTTCTCTGTGTACCTTTGCACCTTTCCTGGAACTCATTTGGTAGCCCACGCTGGCCTCAAACTCACTGAAATCCACCTGGCTCTGTCTCTCGAGTGCAGGAATTAAAGGCATGAACCACCACTGACTGGCAATAAATAAATAATTCTTAAAAAAAAAAAAAGAACATTACTGACTAAGCCCACAATGAACTGTGGACTGTTAACTATAGCCCCATGTTTGGGAAGGAGTTGGCTTCTCAGAACCTGAAGTAACCCCACCACAAATGTCCTGGTTCTAGACCATTGCTAGCTCTCCAAAGCATATTCTTGGTTTTCAGGAAGGAGCTGTTTTATTATCAGTACACCAGGCCCTGAGGGAAAGCTTCTTAGTCCAAGGTCCAAGGCACAAGAATTTTCCTAATCTATGTCTGAGGGCGTAAATGAAAGCCATGCTCGATCAGGCAATTCCTTAACATATTAGTGTTTTACTTTTCTTTTATTCTTATTTCCTTTTTTTTTTTTTGTATTTTCAAGAGAGATTTTTACTGTGGAGCTTTGGAGCCTATCCTGGAACTTGCTCTGTAGATCAGGCTGGCCTCAAACTCACAGAGATCAACCTGCCTCTGCCTCCTGAGTGAGTGCAGGGATTAAAGGTGTGCATCATCAACATCATCATCATCATCATCATCACCACCACCACCACCACCAGGCTAGTGTTTTACTTTTCAAATAAGTGGACATATTTGTCATATTGTCCATCTGGCAGAACTATGCTTTTCTCAAAAAGAAAACTGGAATTTTAATGGCATACCAGGATATAAAGTTGGTTGTTACCCTGTAATTCCTTAATGAGCAGCTTGTTAGAGTCCGATTATTTGAATCAGTGGCTTATTTTAAATAAGAGGTGGATCCTTTGTAACGGTTTGGAGCCAAACAAATGCGTATCCTACTGTCCTAATCACTAACAGCCCTGACTCAATACACTTACCTTTGAGGCTCTTTTTCATTTTAATTTTTTTTGTTTTAATTTTTTTTTGAGACCAGGCTTCTCTGTGTCATTTAAATGCCTGTCCCAAGGGTTGGGGATTTGGCTCAGTGGTAGAGCGCTTGCCTAGCAAGCACAAGGCCATGGGTTCTGTCAGCTCTGAAAAGAAAAAAAAAAAAAAAGAAAAATGCCTGTCCTAGATCTGTCGACAAGGCTGAAATATATGAATACAACATGCTGCATCCTGTAGTTAGAGTTTTCCTGCCTGGCCCAGTCAGGACAAATCTCTGTTACCCGCCAGTCCCACAGTCGCTCAGACCCAACCAAGAAAGCACACAAAAACTTACATTGTTTACAAACTGTATGGCCGTGGCAGGCTGCTTGTTATGTACCTTTTCTATCTTAAATTAACCCATTTCTGTTAGTCTATACTTTGCCACATGGCTTGTGGCTTACCAGTGTCTTTACATGTTGCTTTTCATGGCGGCGGTAGGAGGTGTCTCTCTCCAGTCAACATTATAATCTAAATCTAAATCAGACTAAAATAAATCCCTGGTCATCACTTTTCCTGTGCATGCCAATTCCCTCATTAATAATAAAATATGAGTTGGGTGAAGAGGGCTGTTCCACCAAAGTTAGAGAAATTCACTTGGAGTCTTCTGTTATTTTAACTTTATAGAAAATGATTTTGATTACTAAAAGATCTCATTATCTTATGATGAAGAAAATGATATTTGCTAGGAGACACCAATTTGTTCCTATGCTTGATTATTGTATGTGAATCTGAATCAGTGAGTAACTGAAAACTTTCCAAACCAAACACAAGATAACAGATTTTTAAATCAAAAGTAAATGATTTACATTACTCATCTAAAACAACTAATTTTGCTCTAATTGCTTTATGTCACAAGAACTTTTGAAATCAAGTTTATCCTCATTTTCTATGTATGTTAATATGTGAAAGAAAGAATGTCTTCCAACTCTGTAGAGGTGACACATAAGAGAAGAGCATGGCAGACCCTCTGGATCTGGAGTAGCAGCTGCTAATGAACCTCCCAACAGGTTGTCTCCAAAGACATGTGCTGAGACACTGACCAAGGCCCATAGTACTTTTGATCCAATAAACTAAAAGTCTATCACAGATTAACAACAAGAACAACATGTAAATAAATACAGAATCTAATAAATGCTTTATCAGGAACATGATTAATCAATATTGAGATACTGAGAATGAGAAATTTGGAGCATGAGTTGAAAAAAATCCATAGAAAATTGACAACAATTTATTAACAGGATACCTGATTCCAAAGCTAAATCCAAAGTGGTAACTCTCAGAAGGCTGACAGGATTATGAAAAATTAGTACACATATTGACACAATGTGTGACTTCTATATTTACCACAAAGCTACAACCATCAAGAATATGTACAATATTTGTGAAAGAATAAATAAGATGGAGACAAAAAGCGAAGAACAAAAGTACAAAAATATAGTCACCTTTTAATCAAGAGACCAAAGACACACACAAAGGAAATGTGGGATCATTACAAATATTATCCAACTATTTTTAATTCTATGTGTATAGAAATTAAACACAAATTTCACAACTCACACAAAATTAACTCAAAGTGACCTACAAATTTTTTTTCTGACCCTGTATCTATGGATATATCTTCCAAACAGAGAGGCCCAAAGCTCTAGAACTTTCTTGGCAAATGGAGTTGATCTCATGTTATGGATCTGCAAAGCTTTGTGTCCCCTTGGGGTTTCAGGTAAACCCAGTCCTACTGATACCCAGTCACAAAACAGTTTAAAGAATAATTTAATGTCTGTGTACTGCTTCACGGGTTATGACACAAACCTAGAATCTGCTCTATCCACTTGCCTAACAATGTGCAAATATATTATAAGCATCACAGCCACCCATAGCCAGTGCAGCAGAGCCTCCCCCTCCCCACTGAATCCACACTCAGGGATTCTCAAAGAGGGCCATTTCCCAGATAGCCATATGGACCAATAAAACCACAGTCTGGCTCATGATCGAACAAAGTCACAGAAGCTCTGACAGCTCAGCAGAACTGTTCCTCCTGGTCTGGGGTCAGTGGTCCCCACACTCACAATGACATGGATTGTGGTCTCCCTCACTGTTCCCTGCAGGAGAGCAAGATGAGAATCCTGGAAACAATCTCCAAGCTCCATCCCACTGGTGCCCCTAATTGCTAAGCCTTCCTGGGGTCCCACATTACCAAAGGCCACCGGGCTCAACTCAGGACAGAGGAAGCTCCTCTTCTCGGTGATCAGAAACCAAATGACACAGACAGCACAGGCCTTCTCAGCTCTGCCCTTCCACCTTAGGGGCAGGCAAAATATTAAGGGAGGAAATCTGTAGTTTTGAAAATCTTCTAGTCTCCCAGAGTACTTCCTGTTCCCCTCCTCAAGCACACACTCCTTTGTGTACAAATACACACTGATTGTCCAGTGCAGTCAAAACTTCATATCTGCGGCCAAACACAGGTCACTTTCAAACAGAAACTGTTGTTACAATGTAACTGTTAAAGAAAACCAGGGCATGAATTAGAAAACAATTAGTGGTCAATGGTAGGGCTTGTAAGAAGGAAAGAGACCGTGCATATGATATAGTCATAATCTCAAAGAATTATTGGAAAAAGCTGGAACACAATTTATGGCCATGTATTCTGGATACCAGGGATTTGTTAGAGAGCAAACCAAGGATTACTCACATGCATTTTTGTCCTGAGACTACACATCTTAAACAAGTAAACCAGCAGTCCTGTTAGGCAGGGCCACACCATTTTACCCAGATTGTCTATACTGGTTGAACCAGTGTAAATTCATTAATTATGTTTCAATATAGAGTCAGTCCTTTATCCAAATTACTAAATGTGGTGGTCTGAGGAAACCAAGAAATAGCCAGTCAGGACATTTGTGGATCATCTAAAATTGATTATATTGCTCCACATCGCTCATCTCAAATCCTGTTGAAACAGGAAAGCTCTCACCCTCTGTCCTGTCCCTCCTTTTCTGGCCTTTCAATTCTTCAGCTTCCAAGATACACAGTGAACGCCATTCTTGCACAGGTCCCTCTTCATGTTTATGTCCCTCAAAAATGTCAAAGAGATGGGGGGACACTCATTAAATGCTCTATTCTTTCCTTCTCACTGGGTCCAGCCTAGAAGAAGATACAGGACACTCTTTCCAACACTGGGCAGCAGAGGCAGGTTTAGGTGATCAATGTGATTCTCCATTACATAGCATGAGGCAAGCATGGACTTCAGGAGACACTGATCTACTCAGAAAGATCAACAGCTCTTGAGAGAGAAGGAATGAAAGAATTACTGACCTAGACATATAAGAGAATAGGAACAAAGAGATAAGAGCAGTAATGCTCTTAAAATGTTAGAAATAACAATAAGTGATATTTTCAAGTGATAAAAATAATGTGTTTTTCAAGAAAAAATCTTAGCCATGACAGGGGGTGGTGGCACACACCTGTAATCCCAGCACTCCAGAGGTAGAGGCAGGCAGATCTCTGTAAGTTTTAGGCCAGCCTGGTCTACAGATTGAGTTCCATGAAAGGCTCTAAAGCTACACAGAAAAACCATGTCTCAAAAAAAGCAGAAAACAATAACAAATAAACTTTAGCTATATTGACTTTTAAAAACAGTGGACCTTTCTTTAGTGGAGGGAATAGCATTAATAAGAGCTAGGTTGATCTTCCCATATGCACTTGCTGGCTGCTGAGATCTGTACTCTGACACACAGTCACAGTCAGTGGCCTTCTTCTTAATCCTCTGAGCTGACATAACTGTGTCAAGCAGGACTGAACATAGCTGCATAGGAGAGGTACCTAATTGAAAATTCAATATCATTTGGTTCAAGTTGACCTTCCCAAATTGAACACAACCCAATCTGGTCTGTCTTCATTCGCAAGTCATCAATCAGTATATGCTGGGAAATTACAAAATCACTCCCCCTGCTACAATCAGGTTTGTTTTCATAATGGTGACTCCAGTAGCTGATTGCCTACTCTGTTCCCCCAGCAGTGTAAACAATGAACTATCCCTTCTATTCTGGTCTGAAGGTAGAAACCATGTTCCACATGCAAATCCTTTTCCTTTACAGCAATAGATATGCAACTGCATGACTCAAATGGGTAATTTAGAATCATGGAGGTATTTGAATTAATGCAATCATTTAATATGAGATTTTTAATGTGTAATATAGAGGACAGCAAAGTCATTGCCATAGAGAGCAATAGACTGGGACCAAGGTCACTGGGGTCAACACAAGTGAGCTTGTGTCATATACATTTTTCTAACAGGATTGAAATGCAGCTGTTCTAGAATTAAAACACGGTCCAAGGGAGAAATCACCCCACACACTTCAGAGATTAATGAAGAAAAATTTCTTTAATGATAGCATACATCCATCTCCAGCTAATGCTAAAATAGGAGCCAGCCTAAAAGAGACATTGCATTCCACATAAGATAATCATCCTGTGACAGTTAGGTTCAGTCTTCAGGTTACACTTTCAGCAATGGAAATAGAGACAGAAGACTGCAAGTCTACTCACTTAGACAGAGGGGACTTACACAACAAATACATTTCCAAAATCATTTCTTTTTGTTGTTGTTGTTGTTTTTTGAGTCTTGGTTCCTCTGTGTAGCTTTGGAGCCTGTCCTGGAACTCTCTCTGTAGCCCAGGCTGGCCTCAAACTCACAGACATCTGTCTGTCTCTGCCTGCCAAGTTCTGGGATGAAATGCATGCACCTCTACTTCCCAGCTCCAAAATTATTTGTTAAGTACCTCAGTAATGTGAAACAGCAGGATCTTCTTCAGTGACAGGGTTCTGAGGTGAAGGTCAAAAAAGATGAGAAAGAGAGGAAAAGTATAAGGTAGAAAAGATAAAAGCTGGGGTGTAGAGGTCTTACACAAAATATGTCTCATGTCACCTAAGCTTCTTAAGAAGAATAGCACCCTTCATACTACTTTCAAGGGTGAAATGAAAGGAAATGGGGACGTTCTAGAAAGTATCTTGCAATGGGACAGACTCAAAGAGGAGGCTAATCAAGCAATGCTGCACAAGGAAAACAGAGTATGTCAAGAACATTACTGAGCTGGAGAGATGGCTCAGAGGTTCTGAGTTCAATTCCCAGAACCCACATGGTGGCTCACAAACATCTGTAATGTGATCTGGCACCCTCTACTGTATACATAATAAATAAATAATTCTCTTTTTTTGTTTTGTTTTGTTTTTTTGTTTTTTTGAAGACAGGGTTTCTCTGTGTAGCTTTGCACCTTTCCTGGAACTCACTTGGTAGCCCAGGCTGGCCTCAAACTTACAGAGAGCTGCCTAGCTCTGCCCCCTAAGTGCTGGGATTAAAGATGTGAAGCACAACTGCCTGGCAATAAATAAATAATTATTAAAAAAAAAAAGAAGAAGAACATTACTGACTAAGCCCACAATGAACTGTGGACTGATAACTATAGCCCCATGTTTGGGAAAGAGTTGGTTTCTCAGGATCTGAAGTAACCCCATCACAAATGTCCTGGTTCCACACCATTGCTAGCTCTCCAAAACATATTTGTGGTTTTCAGGAAGGAGCTGTTTTATTATCAGTACACCAGGCCCTGAGGGAAAGCTTCTTAGTCCAAGGTCCAGGGCACAAGAATCTTTCTAATCTATGTCTGAGGGCGTAAATGAAAGGCATGCTCGATCAGGCAATTCCTCAACACATTAGTGTTTTACCTTTCTTTTAGTCTTCTTTCCTGTGCTGGAACTTGCTCTGTAGATAAGGCTGGCCTCAAACTCACAGAGATCAACCTGCCTCTGCCTCCTGAGTGAGTGCAGGGATTAAAAGTATGCACCATCATCATCACCATCATCATCATCATCATCATCATCATCATCACCACCACCACCACCACCAGCACCAGCATCAGGCTAGTGTTTTGCTTTCCAAATAAGCGGACTTATTTTTCCTGTTGTCTATCTGGCAGAACTATGCTTATTGCAAGAAGAAAACTGGAACTTTATGGAATACATGGATATAAAGTTGGTTGTTATTCTGTAATGCCTCATTGAGCAGCTTGTTAGAGTCTGATTATTTGATTCAGTGGCTTATTATAAATTAGTAATGGCTCCTTTGTAATGGTTTGGAGCCAAAGAAATGTGTATCCTACTGTCCTAATCTCTAACAGCCCTGATTCAAAACACTTACCTTTGAGGCTTTTTTTTTATTTTAATTTTTTTTGCTTTATTCTTTTTTTTTAACAAAGGGCTTCTCTGTGTCATTTAAATGCCTCTCCCAAAGGTTGGGGATTTAGCTCAATGGTATAGCGGTTGCCTAGCAAGCACAAGCCCATGGGTTCTATCCTCAACTATGAAAAGAAATAAAATGCCTGTCCTAGATCTGTAGACCAGGCTGGCCTTGAACACACAGAGAACTGCCTGACTCTGATTCCCCAGTGCTGGAATTAAAGGCATGAGCCACCCTCACTCAGCACAAAGATGTTTGGAAACACAGCACCCTGCACCCAGTTCTGTGAACAGATTCAGCCCACAGAGCAAAGTTATTCAGAGGCCTTCCCCTGGGTCCAGGGAGATTCAAGTACCACGTGGGTCTTCACAGGACAGGGATTCTGCAGCTGGGTTCAAAGGAAGACTCAGCTCACTGGATCCCACACCACACCATCTACTCCACCCCATCTGGGGACAGGAGCCCCTCACTCACCAAATCACGGGTTCCCAGCTCGGCCATGCTCTCAACTCAGCTCCCTGCAGAAGGACTCACAGCACACCACACAAAACTGCTGGGACCAGCTCTTCTTCAAAGCCAAATCTGAAGCCAGTGGCCGGAAGGACCCTGCCCAACTTCTGACTGGCAGGTCACCTGGAGCGCCTGATTGGCTAGTGAGACCTGAGTGACAAGAGCACCTCCCACAGGGTTACAGTGTGCTTAAAGACACAGCACAATCGTTCCTGACCCTCCCTTCCACCCCAAAGACTTTTTCTAAATGAGCAGAGATTTCAGTATTAACAGCACTTGCCCTTGGCTCCAATAGCTGACCCTGCTTTCTTCCTGCTCTCCATGGGAACTTCTCCTCCTTCCCCCAGGACACAATGTGGCTAGCTAGCTTGTACAAACCACTAAACTATATGGGGCAGAGTGATTCCTTGTCACACAGGTAAAAGGGATTCCTGTATATTAACAACTAAAGAGAGATTTAAAGACACACAAGGAGAATGTTTATTATGTGACTCACTGCTGACATCAGGTGAACTGAAGGTACTTTGTACCTGGTTGTCACAGGGACTTCAGACAACAGGTAAAGAAAAGCAGGAACTGGATTACAACCAAGAAAATAGGTCCACTGCTTTAGGAATTTTATTCCAGAAATTCAGAGCAAACGCTTGGCAAATTAATAATAATAAAGAGTAGTCTTCAAGAATAATTTAATACTTAGAGAATAATTAAGCTAGGAAGAATTTGTTTATGAATACAATTGTAGGCCAGCACATGGTGTGCAGGTGAAGGAAAAAAACTGCATTATTCAAGGTTCTCTACCTGAAAAGGACTGGTAGAATGAATCTCTTTATGTATGAAGAAAATGGATTTATTAGAATGTCTCACAAACTGTGGTTCAGGCAGTCCATCTATGACTGCTACCATTGGATATTTGAAAAAGTCAGTATTTGTTCAGTGCATGAGGCTGTGTATCTCAACAGCTCTTTTATATACACCACAATTCTAAGGAAGTAGGCTCTGGTGCTGGTAAAAGAATGAACTTGGAGCTGGGCGGTGGCAAATGCCTTTAATCCCAGCACTTGGGAGGCAGAGCCAGGCAAATCTCTGTGAGTTCAAGGTCAGCCTGGGCTACAGAGAAAGATCTAGGAAAGCCACAAACTATACTGAGAAATCCTGTCTCACAAAAAAAGAATGAACTTGGTAGCCAGAGCTAGGGTAACCAGGCAAAGGGAGAGCTTACTCCTTCTGTGTTCTTTATGTATGTAGGCTACCACCAGAAGGTAATATCAAGATTAAAGGGGGATCTTATACTCTGTTTGATTCTTCTTCTTTTTTTTTTCTTTCTTTCTTTTTTATTTTTGTGTCTCTGAGACTGGATTTATCTGTATAGCCCTGGAACTCATTCTGTAGACCAGGCTGGCCTCAACGTCAGAAATCCTCAGAAGATTCTGCCTCCTCAGTGCTGTGCTTAAAAGTGTGCACAGACATCAAGCATCTGAAGGTAGATATCACCTCAAATGACCTAGATTAAAGATGGGTCTTTAATTTCAAAACTTTTCATAAATCCCTCACTGGTGTATGCAACTCTTCTGGTTTTCGTTTATTGCTGAGATTGTCTGTTTGACTACCAAGAATAGCCATCACAATATCCAAGATGGAAGAAAGGAGAAAAATTTCTTACCTGCAGGAGGATGGTAGAGTATGGAATGCTTTTACAATGCTTCATGTAAACAAAGGAAGCATGTAGATTTTAACAGAGGGAATCTGGACTTATTCCTAAGCAGACTATGTTAACAAATCCATTTCTGAACACCATCACAATGTAAAAGTAGAGACACTTAGGGGAATTCTTACATAAAAATCAGGGGAAGCCATATATACATTATAAAATGATAGAAACAAATGCCTCTGGGATGTTCATCTTGTACCCCAAAGTCTTAGCTGAAAGTCAAGTAAGTGATACAATGAACAAAGATTGCTCTCAGGCATATGAAACCTGTCAATCTTAATGTTCAGTCTGAAAGATAAGTATACCAATACCACAATTCTCACAAAGACAGAGTACAGAAATGCAGAAATTATCATTAAAAAGTCATTTAGCAGCATTGTGTACTGTGCTGTTAGATGAATGGTTATGATGGGCTTCATTAACCTCAAAATAAAGCTGCTTTTCCCTCTGAGCAGCTGGCTGGCAGGGGCCACAGCTGCTTCCTGAAAGGACAATGAAAGCTAATTTTAACTATCACTGGCATCTGTCTGTCTGGAGGGCTGTGAGCTTCACTGTAAATATTCCATTCTTTACTTTTTCTAAACTTGAAAAAGAATTATTCATATGATTGTTTGTCTGTTCACAGTACCCAAGGAGGCCAAAAAAAGGCAGAGGTCGTCTGGAACCAGAGTGTAGAGCAAATGGTTTCCTACCTTGTGGGTTCTAATAAATGGAGCCTCCGGTCCTCTGTTATCAAAAAGCCAGTGCATTATTGCTACCATCTATCATACGTCCCTTTTTATTTAAAATGTTTCCCATAATTGTAATTAGAGATATCACTTCTCACACTTGAACACAGGCCACAGGCGATCACTCCAAAATAAACCAGCAAGCACACTAAAGCACAGCAATAATTAAAATTGACCTCTTGAACTGAGAAGCTTTTAAGCAAATCTCTTCCTT
>NW_023412047.1:0-5003 GCF_903995425.1 Onychomys torridus
AATCTAAAAAAATTACTGTATATATAAAGGAAAATATTGTGCTTGGATCCTGAGTTGGGGACCTCTGGCCAGCCTTCCGGAAGCAGCAACACCAAGAGGTAAGCCTGTCTTCTGACCCAGCCTTCTCTGTGGCAGTAGGGCACAGGCTGAGGAATGTAAGCTTGGAGGTATGTGGCCCTTTACATTGCAGTTGGTGCTAGACTAGGTAAGGACATCACAGTTTCTTAAGAAACGCCTCAGCACTCAGTGCAGGAAGCTGTAGATCTCTGCAAAGTCTGATTTTTCTTCCTGATGTCTGAGGACTCATCACTGAGTGCAGGCTCCTCCTTAGGTTGAAACCACACTGTCGGATTGTCAACTCCCACTGCTACATCATCTGTGGAGGCTCAGAAAGACCCGGGGAAGCCCACACCCTTGGGTGGAGAAGGAAACTGAAGTTCAGAGAAGATAATCTAGAGAGAGAAGGCAGAACCAGAACTCAGGTTTTTTGGTTTTATTCTGTTCTGGGGTCTCTTGGGTGACAGGCTGTACTGGAGCTCCCAGCCCATGTCCACCTTTGACAGAGCTCAAGTCATTCACCTACCTTCTGGTGACCTTGCCCCTGGAAATCTTCCCCTTGTTCCATGACCAACTCTGAGACTGACCCCTAGTTTGGGTCACTAATATTTAACTGATATCTGCTATGTAGACTGGTTACTGACATGCTCAAAGCTTCCAGTTTCTGCTAACTAGTCCCTCCCGCCACCATAACGAACTAACTGAATACATACTGTGAAAAAATATTTATACAATCAGATCTTTCAAATTTATTTTTTAGCATTTGTTTCATTTTAAATTATGTGTCTCTGTGTGTATTTGTACACGAGTTCAATGCCTGTGGAAGTCAGAAGAGGACATCAGATCCCCCAGGTGGTATTTCAGGTGATTGTCAGCCACTGAATGTGGGTGATAGGAACCAGACTCAGGTCCTCTGTAAGGGTAGTGCAAACTCTTAGGCACTGGGCATCTGTCTAGCCCACAAGCAGATTTAATTAATTAATTGTTTATTTATTTATTAGTTCTCTGAGGCAGGGTCTTTCTATATAGTCCTGGCTGTTGACCTTGAATTCCCTCTATACACCAGGCTGGTCTTGAACTCATAGAGATCTGCCATCCTCTGCCTCTTGAATGTTAGGGTTAAAGGTGTGCATAACCATGCCTGGTCACAAGCAGATTTTAAAGTGATAAAATGTCATTATAATTATGGAGTCAGCCTGGATTGCACTATGCCATATGCAGGAACTCCCTTTGTAGGGTTTGATGCTAGTACTGTGGCACAGCATGTTTATGATTTTTGTCATTTAAACATTTCCATAATGCTGATGCACTCATAATCATCCCAGGAATGCACAGCATGGATGTTTTTGTATCTGCTAATTGAAAAAGATTCAATAGAAGCAACTATTGACACCTGAGTTGAAGTGCCTTCTTTATCTTGTGTACCATGTGAATCCAGGGGCAGGCCTTTTTCAAGCCTGTGTTTTGAGACTTTTCCAGGCCTCTTGGCTCTCTGCCTCACAAATGTTGGCTTGACTCCCAACTGTTAGCTCTCCTGAAAATTCTTATTGCCTGTAAACCAGGAAAATGTGGTTACGGCAAGGGCAGTGTACAAAGATACTCTATTTTAGTGTTGGCTATTCAAAACAAATGTTTGGGAGCTTACATAATGACTAATCAGGAGTCTTTCATGGGATCATCTTTGAATGGAAACAAGCATTGTATTCCTGTATGTGTCAGTGAGCGTGTTCAAACATGCTAGATTTTGGATATTCTTCAAGATGAAAGCAAAGTGTGATGGAATGCCTGGAATTTGCTCCAAGTTTAGACTCTTGCCAGTTCATGTGTTGAGATTGTCCTGATCTTACCCCATAGGAAGTTTCTGGTCCTTTGCACTAGATGTACTGGCATTCCTGCGTTGCTAAGAGTTAATTGTACCCTTCTCAGTTATTTAGTTTTTATTAAGCTCTTAAAAATGCCTCAAAGGGATTAACCAGTCCCTTATGAATCATAACTTTTGAAAGGGGTCAGCAGGGAGCATCCTCAGGGAATATCTTGCATGGACTTCCCTGCTTACACAGGTTTGCTGGTTGCCTTCTCTGTGTGTAAATGTGCCTGGGCCCCAGCTCCACTCATGACCAGGCCTACAGAAGTTAAAGATGAATGCACACACACCATTCATTTATCTTAAGCAGGGTCTTCATGTAGCCCACACAGGAACCCAAACTTAATATGAGCTGATCACAAACTCCTGATCCTCCTGCCTCACCTCCCAAGCGTTGGAGTTTTAGGCATGTGTCACCAACGCACATTTCTGCCTAATGACACTCAATAACTGATCAACAAAGGCAAAGTGGCGTGAAGTTGAATTTATACGTGTTTTCTAAGGAAAATGTACATGGCATCAGGGTAATGGAGAAAGAGAATTCTTTTCGGCCAGATAATTCCCGGTATCTCCTAGACATTAAATAAGCATAGGAAATTTTGATCAGAAAGGAATAGGCCAGCCAGGTGTTCAGTGGTGCATGCCTTTAATTGCCTCACTAGAGAGGCAGAGGCAAACTCTGAGTTTGAAGCCAGCCAGAGCTACATAGTGAGACCCTGTCTGTCTCAAAACAGAGAAACAAACAAAGAGGAAAACATAGGCCAAGGGACACACCACACACACACACACACACACACACACACACACACACACACAACAGATACCAACCAAGTGCTTGCTACATGACAGTTACTTTTTGATACAGTGTATCTAATTGACCTGTAGAAGCTGTGCAAAGCTGGCCATTCAATCCTACACTGACCTTTGAGAGAACAGAACCTGAAAGAGACCGACTAGGTACAGGACTGTATTTGAACCTGATTCTTTCTGATACCCAAACTCATAATATTTTTCACATCACCAGGGAAGTGAAATCAAACAAGTCGTTGTTGGAGGGTGTTTGTACATGGGAGGTAGCTAGCTAAAGAAGAGATATCTCTGCCAGGCATGGCGGTGCATACCTGTATCCTAGCACATTCGGAGGTGAGGGTGGAGGCAGGAAGAATCAGAGTGCTGGATCATCTTTGGCTACATAACAAGATAGAGATACAGACGGCGTTACAGGAAACCATTGTCCTCAAAAAAGGAGTATGAAGAAATCGAGGGTACCATTTACTGTCAGAGCGATCAGCCTTTAAAAACCAGGAAAGAGGGCTTCCTCTGTTTTGATAGTCTGAACCCTTCTGGGCCTCTTGTAGAAAAGGGGAATCTTCAGGAAGCAAACATCCCACATGCCCTGGGAAATCATGAGTCATCTTTTCCCCTAGGCCACCTGTGACAGTTGGTTTAAGGAGAATCAGTGACTCAGACCCTGGAGTGTTAACTAAACTTGTAGCATCTGATGACTTTGCATAATGTAAAGAATCTAGGGGGTAATGTTGAGGGTGTTCCTCAACATTTTTTGACAGAGGCAGGAAACTGGCAGACTCTCTGACGTCCGCATGTATAGGTGATACTGTTGACTTGGAAGATGTGGGTCATTTAATAGAAAGGGTTTATAAAAACCCTTCAACTAGCCGGTCATGGTGGCACATGCTCACAGTTCCAGCACATAGGAGGGCCAGGGGCTGAGGCAAGAGGATTGCTAGGCTGCAGTGAGAAATCATTCCTTGGGGGAAAAAAATCTTGAAATAGTTATGTTTTTAAGCCCATTTTCTTAAACTGTGGGTTTACTTTTGTGTACTTGACAGTTTTCTTTTTGAGAAAGGGTTTGTTTTAGGTCACAGTCCAGAGTGATGGCATATTGGCCAGGAGGGTAGGGTAACGGGAAGCTTGAGTTAGCTGGTTACAACAGGTACAATTAGGGGACAAAGGAAGATGAACGCTCGCTGATGCTCAGCTCCTGTCTCCCACTGTACCTCGACAAACTTTTATCTTATTTGTTTGTTGGTTTGTTGGTTTGTTTAAGACAGGGTCTTACTATGTAACCCTGGCTGGCCTGGCATTTACTATGGATGCCAGGCTGCCTCTAGCTCATAAAGACCCACCTGCCCCTGCCTCCGGAGAGCTGGGATTCAAGACCTGAGCCACTGTGCCTTGTGTGACAAACTTTTAAAGTTTATGTTTACAAACAACTACTTATTTCTATGTATACTTTAAAAATATTTCTTTTTAAAATCTTTAAAAACTCATTCTTTGAGAATTTCATATGTTGGATTTTAATAGTCACCCCCTCCCATAACTCCTCCCAGATCCACTCCATTAAATCTGGATTCATCCAGGCAACTTGGGGGAAAAAAGAAATGGATAAACATCTCCAGAAACAGAAATGTTCCTTTAATCAGAACAACTGCAGAGACTCAAGTCTCTCTGTAGCTGGAGACCTTCCCTCTAGCCCCTGCCAAGCCCTGTTAGTCCGACAACCCACTTATAAAATAAACACACAGATGCTTATATTATTTAAACTGCTTGGCCATTAGATCAGGCCTACCATTGTCTAGCTCTTACTCTTATATTTAGCACATTTCTATTAATCTATACTTTGCCACGTGGCTCGTGGCTTACTGGTACCTTAAATCTCGCTTGTCATGGCAGTGGCTGGCAGTGTCTCCCCCCAGCCTTCCACTTCCCACAATTCTCCTCCTCTTTGTCCCACCTATACTTCCTGCCTGGCTACTGACCAATCAGTGTTTTATTTATACAGAGCAATATCCACAGCACTTCACCTTTTCTTTCTTTCTTTTTTTTTTTTAAAAGGAAGGTTTTAAATTTCACATAGTAAAATTACATATAACAAAACAATTATCAAGGAAGAATTACAGTTACAATATCTAGTCTATTTGTGTTAGCAAAATTAAACAAAATATTTTATCTATCCTATACTCATGAGTCTAAGGTTTCATATCTAACTTATCTTTTATCATAACTAAGGAAAATATCTAGTCTTCAACTACATCAAAGACCTCAGAAGGATATAATATTA
>NW_023412048.1:0-17010 GCF_903995425.1 Onychomys torridus
CCCTGAAGATCCTGAATATAGACATAAAGAAATAAACCTAGGAGAACTACAAGACATGTGATGCATGTTTTAACTGCTCAAACATAAAACAGAAAAATCATCTTTGGCTGATGTTTGTACAATGCACAGGTTATACTTGTATTATTGAAGATATGTATGTTACCTTTGAAAGTTTATGTATTTTCAGAGCAAGAAGACCAGACACCAATAAAAATGAATGGCCCAGGTGATCCAGCATCCAGAATAACTGCAGGACTGCTGGCTAAGATGATTCAGCGTCACAAAAAAATCCAGCCAAGACTTAACGATTATCCTTATTTTTTCAAGGTTCCCCCAAAGATGCCAGTGGCCCCAAACAACAGGAAGCAGTCTAGAGAAAACAACATATACCATTCCAAAAAGATAGATTTTGGATGTTTGTCTTTGTGTAGGGGGTTGGTTATGGGTTGGTTATGAATTATTATTGGTTATGGTAAAGAAAAAAAAAAACTAAGTAAATGAGTTAGATTTGAAGATCTCTTTCTGAAAGAAAAAAAGGAAATATATTGTAGAAATGATGAGATAAAAAGGTAGATCATTGAATCTACTTTAATCCAAAAAAATTATTAATCTTAAATATTTTACATTGGTATGGATTTTGGCATATTGATACAAATTTAAAGTTAATTTTTTTATACTGTATGTATGTTTCTACTCTTGTTTTGGGTATTGTGTTTATGTAGTTAATTTTTAAATGAAATATATAATTAAGAAATATAGATTAATAATTATCTATAATAGTCAAACTTATAGTCATGTTAGATATATTTTCAAGGTCATACACAGATATATTTAGATAGATAAATGGTCTTCAAATGCTTCAAAGACCTACAGGATACAGAATTTAATATGTTTAATAACATAAGGGTTTTCATGACAGTGAGACATGTCTGCTCCTGGTAGTACCAATTTACTTCAAAGAAGATGATGGGCATCAAAGAATTTCTGTATGGAATTTACTTTCTTTATGGCAAAAGCTAGCCAGCTGAGCAAAGAAACTACCCTTGCCTCAATTGCTGACAATATATTGTCCAAGTTGGACCAGCAGCACACAAAAGAAAGTAACTGCCAAACTTTGCCAAGACAAGGTAGAAGAGTCCTTCAAAATTTCCTGCTTCTCAGAAAATTCTGTCAGATATACTAGGCCTGAGCCAAAGATGGATGCCACAATGTTATAGAAGAACTTTGGGTGACTGTCCAGGCAGCTAGACATCCCTGTCATTAGGTAACATTTCACCCTTCTGGGATATTTGATGGAGTTAAAGACCAAATAATTAGACTTAAAGTTTTCCTTAGTTATGATAAAAGGTAAATTAGGTATAAAACTTTAGACTCACAAAGATAAGATAAATAACATTTTCTCTAAATTTGCCAAATACAAATGGACTGGATATTGTAACTATAATTCTTACTCAATAACTGTTGTATATAATTTTGCTATGTTAAAGTTAAAACCTTTCTTTTCAATTAGACAAAAAGGGGGAAATGTGGAATATTCCTATACACTGTGTAAATATACATCACTGTGATTAGTTTAATAAAGAAGCTGACTGGCCAGTAGCTGGACAGGTAGAGGTTAGTTGGGAGAACCAGACTAAGGACACTGGGAAGAAGGAGGGTAGAGTCAGATGAATTGCCAGCCAGATGGAAAGGAAGCAGGACATGCAAGAGAGATAAAAGTCACAGGCCTTGAGGCAGAACTAGATGAATAGAAATGGGTTAATTTAAGTTTAAGTGTTAGATAGTAACCAGCCTTAGCTATTGACTGGCATTTATAATTAATAATAAGTCTCTGAATGTTTATTTGCAAGCAGCTGCTAAAGTACAGGAAAATTCTGCCCACACTCATTTACTTACTTCGTCCTGTTTTGCAGCTACTGTCTTTGTCTATCTAGCACTAAGACTCTTTTCCTTAGTTCCAGACTGCTGGTAGCAGAAGGGCCAAATTTATTCAGCACTTGGAATCCACTTCCATTTTACGTGGAACCTTTAGAAGTACCGAGAGGAATCATGATGCAGGCTAATCTTTGTGACCATGTTTGATTAGTGCTGTGGTTCCAGCTGATAGCTTTCTCATGCTCAAAGAACATGGAAGAGGCAAATGTTTGGAAACATGCAATTTCATTGTTTCATAAGATTTCTTATTAGACAAGTTCATGACAAGTGAATTGTGTTCATGGAGCCCCCTTGTTAACTATGAACAGACTGATATTTTGGAAAATGGTTTAAGGATGGTCTGAAAGATTTTTCTGCAGAAATAAGTGCAGCACTGTAAATTTTATTTAAGGCTGACTTCTTTCTCCTTTCCACATCTCCTCTGGGGCCATCTAGGATTTCCTAAGTCTCTAAGTGAGAGTAGGACTCTCACCTCAGTTCCCATCTTCAGCCTGAAAATTTCAATAGAGGCTCTGCCAGTCCTTGACCCACTATTGCATCTGCCTGGTGACTTTCAGGAATAAAATGGAATTGAACAGAAAGTTCCAGTGTTTGGAAAGTGGCAAGCAAAGCTCTGAAATGCATGTTCCAGTGTGTGCTTGCCTCCTCTGAGTAACCTCCATCTCCACGGCTCTCTCTGCAGAATTATAAGTGGCTGTAGTATTGCAGGGATGTTATTGGCTTGTGGGGTGGCAATTGGTGATTCAGTGATGGGTCTGAAGAGAGAGCAGAGGCAGGGATCTGGGGCATAGCTGGAAAGCACTTCCTGTATGAGCATGAGATTCTGAGTTCTATACCAGTGCTAACACAGGAAGGCAGAGCAGAGATAGGTAGAATCCTGAAGCTTACTGGCTAGCTGATTTAACTAAATAGACATGCTCCAGGCCCAGGTAAGGTGAACAGAACCTGAACTTGAGGAGTAATAGCTAGGGTTGACCACCAACCTCCCATGTACAAATATTCACCCCTAGACCCAATGGAAGAAACTGAAGACAGTACACTTTGGCTGCGAGGCAAAGCTTAGTGAACCTTAAGGGTTCATTCTTGTTTTGGCTTTTATTTCTTTTTTGGTACAAGGATATGAAACAGAATTATTTTATCAAATGGTATGGGATAGCTGACAAATGATAGCATAACCATGACTTTTTATAAATATAAATATATATATACATATAAAATAAAAACTATTTATAAATTAGTTTAGGAAAATATAGATAACTATATGATTTCAAGGTTTTTCTTCCAGATTTTCAATATCTATTCTTTTCCATTCCCAGCAAAGGGATAAACTGTTGAACTTTCATGATTCCTGACTGTTTCTTCTTAATTTCTTTCTTGGATGACTTTTTGTTTCTTATTTTGTTCTGGTGACAATTACATTTGTAATTTTTGTTTTCCATCATATTTTGATGGTGAGGCTTCATATGTTATCCACAATTCTTAACTTTATTAAAAAAAAACTTAAGCAATTTTAACAATTTTGCAATCTGCTGTGTATGAATCTGGGAAAAGACCATTTTGGTATATACTATGCAAAAGAAGTGATTACATTGATTTATAATGAATATATATTCTTGCTACTGTATATATCTTACTATATTGTCAAGAAATGTCAGAAAATATTCCAAAGAGTGAGGATTTTTTATACTTATTTTGGAAAGCATATGACCTTATATTAGACACAATGTTGGCTGTTTAATAAACATATGTTAGGGGCTGGAGGCATGGCTCTGTTGGTGTTAGACTATGCACTGCGTTTGGAAACAACCTCAGCAACCACAATGGGCAACTCACAACCACTTATAACTCCAATTCCAGAAGATTTGAAGTCTTCTTCTAGCCTCCAGAGGTACCTGCCACTCCGTGTGCACACGTCCCCATACAGACATATGTAAGCATGTAACTAAAAATAGATTATTTAATAAAATAAATAGATTTGACAGATATCTGTGCATTTGTTACATGTCTAGAATATCTTCTGGATTGAATATTCAGAATTCAGTAACAGTGCCTGCCCTCTGGAAAGGTGTTTGATGGATAGGAAGAGAGGTCAATATTACTGGGGAGCATGCTCAGTGAATAATTTTTGTTGCCCTTTGATTTTGTCTCATTTATATCAATAAACATTTAAAATAAAAATAAACAGAATTAAAAGAACAAGATAACATTTGTTTCTTATTAAGCATTTCTTTAGTTCTAATTTATGAGATGTTTAAAAAAAACAATGATGAATAAAAAATTAAGTATACTTTTAAAAATTATTTTATTTTAACAATTGGAGAGCTGCTTCGGTGGGTGTTCAGGTCCCAAAGAGGATGTGTGGAATTGGCAGTTGCAGGGGAGGGAGGATGGGCAAGATCTGAGGGTGATCTGGGATGGTCGCCAGCAGTGTTTAATTGAAAAAAAGAATGACCTTTGATACTCTATAGCTGCACATAGGATTAAACAGGGAGAAAATGGGGAATGTGAGCTGTGGTGTGGGCTTGAGGACCAAGGGTTGAGGAATCTAGCTTTGACCTTGACAATAGGCACCAATCATAAGTTAATGAAGAGCCACAAATTCCTCCCACCAAGAAATAAGGAGAATGGGTGCTTTATCAAGCAAGAACTTTCCTGAAGCCCCCTAGGAATGGAGACCCTTATCCAAAAGCCTGACCTTGGGGAAAGGACTTCTTCTGGGGAGCAGACACGACTCTTAGTCTTACTATATGGGGCCTGTTTGCCTCATAATGGTCCCAAAAGGGAAGGTCCTGATGTCTTACTCTTTCCCATTATACCATACCATTCTGATTCCTCTATGTTTCTTAACTGAACTCTTGCCCTTAATGGCCTCAGGCTCTGGATCTGAATTGTAGGCATTTCATCCTTGAGATCAAGTGTGCCTGGTAAAATCTCTAACTTTCTTGTTCTTGGTGTAATTAGAAGGGCACAATAGGATCCCTGGTTCCATAATAGTGAGGATTTTTTCCAAAGAATTATTTTGTTAGAGAGGCTATCACTGCACATATTTTTATCCTTTACCAAAGCCTGCACAAAATTTCCCAAAGGGAAAGGCATTAAAATTGAGAATCATTAAAAAAGAAAGTAAAAGGGTGCTGGAGAAGTGTGATCCACAATGTGGAAATGCTGGAACTTTGTCAAGCAGCAATGGTCTCTGTGGTGGGCCACACCATTTATGCACTTGTGTGTGGTGTGTGTGTGTGTGTGTGTGTGTTGTGTGTGTGTGTGCATGCGTGCAAGTACTCCCAGCGGCCAGAAGAGAGCATCAGATTCCCTGGAGCTACAGTTACATTACAGATGTTTGTTCAGCTGTCAGCATGGGCAGGAGCAGTAAGAGCTCCTGATGACTGAGACCTCCTCCAGACCTTCCAGGTGCCTTTCTTCTCATGTTAGTTTCATCATTAGACCTCTTTATGTCGAGTCTGATTTAAACTGTCTTTATTGGCTGTGATATTTTATTATTTGCCTTCTGATGGAGGAAACCTGTTTTCTGGTGCCCTGTTCCACATGTGTGTACCATCAGTAATATATGATGTGGCTTTGCCTCAGATGGGATGTGATGGGTTTGGGGGAGAGTTGGGTTTACACACTAGTATTATAAAGCATATTAAGGTGTCCTCTATATTTCTGTGTTAAAAGTTTATGTGATAACTATCTTTGGTTGTCAGCTTGACTACATCTGGAATTAACTAAAAACCCAAATGGCTGGGGTACACCTGTGAGGGATTCTTTTTCCTAATCAAATCATTTGAAGGTGAAGACCTGTTGCGAGATATTCCATCACACTATGAATCCCAAGTTTGCATTTTCATTAATTAAATAAAATCGAACCTTGAGTCAGGAGGTAGAGCCAGCAACCAGTTGACAGAACAGTAAACAGAGAGAGTCAGAGAGAGTCTGGAAGACAGATGAGAGACTCACAGGAAGTAGAAGGGGCACCTTGAGTGTGGTCATCCTTTTTAGTTTGTCAGAATGAAAGGACTCTCTTTCTGAGATGCTGATCAAAGAGAAAGGTCAACTAGTTGCTCCTCAACCTCTCTGAGTTAGCAAGTATTCACCCGGCCTCTGACTCCCAAGTTTGTTTTTCTATATAATTTTTTGACTCCAAGTCTTATTGATAAATAAAATAACAGAGATTTAGTTAAAAAACTATGTTTGGTGGTAGCAGCAAGAAAGGGATCTGGTGGATGTTAAAGTACCAGCAGGCTGAGAAGAGGGCCAATGTTTGTGGAGCCACAATTACTGCCTAAAACAGGAGTAGACTCGGGTGCAGCCACTGTGCCTGCAGAAAAACAGCAAAGACCCACTTCTAATCTGGGTATTTGAGGTGGGGAGATAAACTTCCAACCCAGATCTTCTGAGGTGGTAAGATCAGATCCATCTTTAATCTGGGCCACGCCTTATAAAGGACATAGAAGAAGGAATCTCTCTCTCTCTCTCTCTCTCTCTCTCTCTCTCTCTCCCTCTCCTTCTCTTTCTCCCTCTCTCTTGTTGCTTGCTTGCATTTACCCTCACTAGCAAATCTATTGCTTCCTAGACATTACAGCCTACTTCTTGGGATTCTAGAGTACACTGAAGACTGACTGAGACTTCCAGCCTCAGGGGCTGAACAATTACTAGATTCTTAGACTTTCCATTCATAGGCAGCCATGTTAAATTAGCTGGACCACAGCCTGTAAATCATTCTAATAAATCATATATATACACACACACACACACACACACACACACACACACACACACATACACACACACACATTTATTCTATAAATTCTATAAATTCTATTACTCTAGAAAACCCTGACTAATACAGTTTACTTAGCATGGGATTTGTCTCACAGTTGAAAAAAAAAAACAAAACTCAACCATAAAATCACTTGGATCTAAAATTTCTTTTACTAGGAGATATTTTGATAAAAATCTTCTAGTACATTTTCTGAAGCTGTGATTCTAGTAAGGGTTTCAACCAATGCCTTAATAATTTTCAGAACTATTGACTTGGGAGCTGTCTTCTGAGTCTGGTATTTGTATGATGTTATTTCAAGTTCAGGTCAATATATTTTGATTTTAGATATATATAACCATTTCTATTCAGCCACTTTCAGCCTTGTGTTATATATGTGTATATCATCTAGATTTTATAATTAACCTAAATGGCTGCAGTGTTTGCATTGATAACATTAACCAACTCTTGAAAAATATTGTATTTTCTGCTCTGAGTTGGTAATAGAAAGAACTGACAATTTACCTGGCCCAAGAGAGGAAATCTCTGAAGGTCAATCATATCTCTGCTGTTCACCCATTTAAGAATCATTCAGTCCCAGCTCTGCATGTGGGGTGAATGTATCTGTTGTGCAGATGCCCCTGTATTTTCTGTGAAAGTGTGTATTTCTGTCTTTGTATTCACTTTTATTTATATTCAGCCTTGCCCTGATACTCACAGTGGAGATTTAACAAGGAACCAATCAATTAAATTCACTGATGGTCTTTTGGATGCATAGTATTTCTGGGTCCAAACAGCATCTTTATTGTGGTCTTTATGGTCTTTTCTTCAGACATAGAGGCACAAGCTGGAAAAGAGAGCGAGGTGAAAATGTGATCAAGGTGACAAGCACCAGTGGATCCCTGCTGTTAGCCAGGACATGTATTTGTGACATGTATTTGGTGTCATTCTGATGTAGATTCTGACAGAGGCCAATTTATGGCCCAATTTATGTCTTGACTCTCATACGAAGGCCAAGCAAGCTATAAAATGTAATAAGAATTTCTTCAATCAATGTCCAGAGGAAAAACAAATCACTCAGTTACTGACACAATATTGCATCAACACTCCGGTGAAGTTCTCACTAGTGTGTGACATGCCCCCAAGCTACAAGGACTGAGGAGAGTGGAAACTGGCCTAGGCTGCCGTCCTAATGGCAGAACTGGGGACTTCACAGTTGCTAATGGGGCATCTCATCCCTGTCCTCCATTCTAAGAGGATCCCATTTCGAGGGTGAAAAGTATAGAAAAAATGAACCCCTCTTCCCTTCCAATATTTCACCTTTCAGACTTCCTTCTGACCTCACACTGTAAATCCCTTCATCTTATTTCTCCTTCCGCACTTCCTTTGCAGCAGTCGGCCCTTACACACAGTTATTTATTTCTCCCTGGGCATGCCATTCCAAGCCAGGCTCCTGGTGAGGTAACACAGATTAATCCCTGATCTCCATTTCTAGCCAGCCAGTTTCAGCCTTGTGTGTTTTCTGTCAGTCTCTCCCTTTAGCTCTGGTCCAACAGGCTTGACATGCCGTTAAGCACTGTTACAAGCTGGTGCCTTGAAGTGTTGAGGAAAACAAATGGGCCTAACTTAACCGTGGGAGCCAGTACAGCTCCTCCGGATCTGTGTCTTCCAAACACTGTGTGTTCACTGCACAACACATACCAACACCCCATAGAGGTTAATTTGTGTCATACAGTGAAAATTGTATCAAATATCTCTCACTCACATATACAGAGAGAGAGAGAGAGAGAGAGAGAGAGAGAGAGAGAGAGAGACAGAGAGAGAGAGACAGAGAGAGACAGAGACAAAGACAGAGACAGAGAGACAGAGACAGAGAATGAAGCGGAAGCTGCAGGAATATCATCATTCTGGCCTTTTGCAATTCCTGGTGTCACCCATTTGATCACTAAGGACTAGCAAGGAAAGTTACCGGATGGGTTAGGGAAAGCATGCATATTTGTAAGAGGCACTTTTCCCTCTCTGTTGAAGAATGGCCGAAGAAAACAAGCCTATGAATGCCCAGCCATCTGGTGTGGTGAGTTGGGAACTGGAGGAAACTGAGTCCCAGCTCCAGCCCCCTCGCTTCTTGCAGTGTGCACCAGGCTGGGATGTCCCATTAACACAGCGCCCAGGTCAACAGCTGACTCTGCTAACCTTGGCACTGAAGGCCAAGAGAGACATCTGGAACAGAGTGCACCACCAACTCAGAACAGGTAAATAAATGCCTCTCGGAACTCATTTCAATATCTGTTCTGGTGGTACCAAACACCCATGTAGAAGACCACCTCATTGTGTCACCAGAAGTTGCTTCTTCTTAACCCTCCCTGAACACATACAGATCTTTAAAATCCATGCCTTACCCTCAAACCAGCTCTACAGATCACGTCCTGTGTCTTTTAGGCCTCTACTTCCGAGTCTCCGACTTCTGATGAGTACCAGCAGGAAAACACAACCTGACTTTGAGGAAGGTTGCCTGGGGTTTGAGGGTACCTCCCTGAGCAGGACGGGATCAAAGTGTCTCACTGTCAATCATGCACACATGTCTGAGCTACAGTCAAAACACAAGGGGCTGGGCCTGGGCTTGCACAAACATCTACAGAGCATCACCCCTGAACCGGAGATTGACCCAGTGAGTTTTACCTTCTTTATTTCATTTAATTCTTCAAAAACTCTGAGAAAATGATGGGTAAGGATACTGAGACTCAGAGGTGTTGGGTGAACCACTCCCAAACCCATATCTCTGTGCTTATCCATTTGTTTAGGAAATCTATTGAGTGTTTCCTCCATGGCTGTCCCCTAACTAGACCTTCAGGCTTTTTGTCTGTTCGTTTGTTTTTCAGGACAGGGTTTCTCTGTGCAGCCCTGGCTGTCCTGAATCTCGCTCTGTAGACCAGGCTGACCTTGAACTCACAGAGATCCACCTGCCTCTGCCTCCAGTGCTGGGATTAAAGGTTTGCACCACCAGCCTGGTTAAGGCTTCAGTCTTAAATAAGATGTCATTCCTCTCATCTTATGATGTAAACAGTGTGGACACAGTCTGGCAAATTAAGCAATGTGGAAAACTTTAGCAATGGGAACAGAGGAAGTGGGGCATGGGATCACATAGGATACTTGGACAGCTGAGATGTGGCATTGTGGGAAATCTTTACCAATGAAAAAATAACTGTGCCAAAGAGACAAAGACAGAGCATTCAGAGGAGAATTCAGCTGCTAATATTAAATCCAAAGAAAAGACACTGTGTTAATCAAGGCCAGCCAGCCAGACTTGTGGAGGTCTAGCTGTCATTGGAGAATGTATCACAAGCTGTAAAAGGCAGATCATGAAGAAGGAGTCAGGCGGCTACTAGGTAATGCCCAACATGGAAGATGACAACAGGCAAAGAGAAGAGCCGTGTAGAGGAATATTGGATTTAAGAGTTGTTGATGAAGAATTAGTATGAAATAAGCTTTTACTGGAGAGGGGGAGGGGGCAGGAAGGGAAGGGAGAGGAGGTAGAGCAGCTGTGACTTGGCTGGGTAAATACTAGCAGTTCCTGAGCTAACACGGTCTGGTTCCCAGACACCCAGGGCTGAGATTGCTCCTGTAGAATGTGTAATGCTTGTGGGCGTCAAGTTGGTGCCATCAAGAGCATAATTAGTTGCAGGAGCCTGGAGGTTGAAGCCATGAATTTCAAAGTCTATTGGATGTAGCTGAGGGTTTCTGGAAAGGTCACATGGGGTGGATTTCAAATGATGAGCGGGGAAAGATCCTTAAAGGAGATCAAGAGGAAGGATGGGAGAAGTCCAGGACCCAAACAGTGTACGTAAAATAAGAATAAATTGTGAAATAAGAAGAGAGCAATGAGCTTTAGGAAGGGAGACCTGAGCTCAGATCCCCATGATTCTGCCATGTGAGCATGTGTCTGTAACCTCAGCATTCTTACATGCAGGAAGCAAGGCAGGAGAATCCCCAGAATCCTGCAGACCAATTCGCCTGGTGTGTGCAGCTTCAAATAACAAGAGATCCTGTCTCAAACAAGGTGGAAGACAAGGACCAACACCAAAGATTGTCCTCTGATCTCCACATGCCTGCCCAGATATGCACATTCCCATACTCATATGTGTGTGCACATTCACATGCACACAAGAGATAAAAATGAAAACTAAGAATCACACTAGGAGCCGGGTGGCACACACATTTAATCCCAGTACTTGGGAGACAGAGCTCAGCAGATCTCTGTGAGTTCAAGGACAGCCTGATCTACAGAATGAGATCCAGGACAGGCACCAAAACTACAACAGAGAACCCTGTATCGAATACCCACCCACCCCCCAATCACACTTGGAAAGCTGAGACAGGATTTCCAGGACTTATAGACCAGCCTGAGTGCTATCCTGAGTTGCAGGAGAACCAGGCTACTTTCTAAGACCCAGTCTCAAAACAAATAATGAAAGGAAGAATGGGTTTTAAGGGTTTGCATGCTGTTATATAGATGGTCCAGTAAGCTAAGGGTTGAATATTGTTCATTAGTGTTTGGAAGTAAGAGGTCACTGGAAGTGTTACCTAGTTCCATTTCACTGAAGTGAAGATAGAAACCCATGTGCTCGTGGGGAGAATTAAGAATACGTGACTGAGCCCGACAATGGCCCATGCCTAAAGGCCCTGGAGCTCTGTGACTTCAAGGCCAGCCTAGTGTATAGAGAGAGTTCCAGGACAGCCAAGATTACACAGAGAAACAACAAACAAACAAATTCATGAAACAAACAAACAAAATGCATGACTGAGAGTGAGAGGAGAGGCAAGGGGCTAGCCCCTCTCAAGAAGTCTCAGAGAATTTAGGGACAGGCTGAGTGGTGGCTAGAAGCACGGCTGAGGTGGGTTCTGGTTGAGCTCCTGTGCAGAGGTAGGATTTCCTTGATTCCTAGGTGTTTGTTTGTGATTTGGTTCTGTAGGGTAACTTTAGAAGCATGTCTTTGGACTTCTAATGCAAAATATTTGGATTATGCCGCAAATACAAAACCAGTACTCTAAAATTCATATTAGATTGAATGAAACCTTGCTCTAAATCTAGGTAAAGTGATTATTATTTATCATGTCAAAAATCAGTAAATGAGACAACCAGAGAGAGGCTCAGCAGGCAATAGTCACAATGTTCTTGTGCAGAGGACCTTAAATCAATTCCCAGCACCCACACTGGGAGATTCATAACCTCCTATAACTCTAGTTCCAAGAAATCCAGTGCCTCTGGCATCTGTGACAACCTGCCTTGAGGTACACACACACACACACACACACACACACACACACACACACAATCTAAAAATAAAACAAATCTTTATAAAAATCAGTAACTGGTAACTACATGCAGTAAACACAGTGACCAGAAGGCCTTGTCCCAATTAGTCAATAATGGATAGGATTAGCTGGGTGCAGTTGTTTAGCCAAACGAACTAGTCTTTACACATTATTTTGAGGAAAGACACTTCAAAAGGCATTGACTGTAGTCAACTTTGTTTCTCAGGTTTCCCTTGGAGTGTGAATGTGCAAAGTAAATTTTGAGAAAGAGGGAGCTGGTCTTCAAGGTTGATGATTGTCTTGTCACTGCAAGGAGGGCATTCCATAATCTTACTCTGTGTTACTGATCACATAGCCTTCTTGTGATGACTTAGAATGTCTACAGGACATTTCCTTGTGAGCACCTCTGTTTTAGAATAGGCCAGGGAAAAGGGAAAAATTCCAAAGGAAAAATCCAGGGATAGGGAAAAAATATGCAAAATAAAGGGAAAATATTCATACACAATTAATCCTTTCACTTTTTGTCAGTACTTATTTGTTGGGACCAAATTTACAGAAAAATATAAACAATTATACATCTTACCTATCCTTGTTTGTTATACCACAGAATAATCAGGTATGACAAGACAGAAAGTCTCTCCTTAGATTGACATGAACACAGTAAAAAAAACATTCCATGGAAGGTCCTAGACATGCAATCATTAAGCTATATCAAAGTGGGGTGCACATAAGAATTCTGTACATGTCACAACATCTTCTTTAAGAAATACAATAATTTTTCTTCTAAATAAAAGCTAGATTTAGCAATTCTGAAGTGTATGAATTCAACACCTCATGTTGTATACAGTAAACACATGCAAGCTTGTCTGTCAACTTAAAAAATGAAATTTGAAAATAAAATATATTAAAATAACAGAAACATGTAGTTGGAAGGTTTCTCCATCTTCCCAGGTCCCCACAGTCATATGGCCTGCTTATAAAATAATCATTCAGAGGCTTATATTAATTATAACTACTCATTGAGAAGCTTATATTAATTATAACTGCTTGGCCATTAGCTCAGGCTTATTACTGACTAGCTCTTACACTTAAATTAACCCATAGTTCTTATCTATGTTCAGCCATGTGGCTTGGTACCTTTTCTCAGTTCTGCCTTGTCATCTTGCTTCCTCTGTGTCTGGCTGGCAACTCCTGACTCAGCCTTCCTCTTCTCAGAATTCTCCTTATCTGCTTGTCCCACCTATATTTCCTGCCTTGCTACTGGCCAATCCGCACTTTATTTATCAACCAATCAGAGCAACACATATTCACTGCATACAGAATGTCATCTCACAGCATCTCCCTTTTTCAAAAAGGATTCAACTTTAACATAGTAAAATTACATTTAACAAAATATTTATCAAACAAGAATTAGAGTTATAATATCTAGTCTATTTGTATTTGGCAAAATTAAAGAAAATATTCTATTTATTATATATTTGTGAGTCTAAAGTTTCATATATAATTTATCTTTTATCATAACCAAGAAAAATTATAACTATCTAGTCTTCAACTACATCAAAGATCCCAGAAGGATATAATATTACCTAACTAAACAGGAAATGCACTATAAGCAATTTCAAAAAAATCTAGAATGACAGAGACAGCTGCCTGGACAGTCACCCAAAGTTCTTCTGCAACATTGGGGCATCCATCTTCAGCCTATAGGCAATCAGACAAGGAGAATGCTGGGAAGAGGAAGGGCAAAGTCAGGAGTCACAAGCCAGACACAGTGGAAGCAAGATGACAATGCAAAACTAAGAAACGGTACCAAGCCACGTGGCTAAACTTATAGTAATGTTAGTTAAGTCTTTAGGTTATATAAAGCTTTATATAACCTAAAGACTTAACTAACATTACTATAAGTTTGATATCCTAGATGACTATTAATCCATATTTCTTAATTATATATTATAATTCCAAATGAGCTGCACAAACATAATACATTAAACCAGAGTAGAAATACAAATACAGTATAACAAAATTAACTTTAAATTTGTATCAATAAACAAAAATTGATAGCAATGTAAAATTTTAAGCAAGTTGTTGCTCTTTAAAAGTAGATTCAATAATCTACCCTTTTTTCCTATCATATCTATATCCTGTATATCTATATCATATTTCCCTTTCTTCTTTTAGAAAGAGACTGACTGTGACCAATAACAATTTGTAACCAACAACCTAAATAAAGACCAACATCCATAATCCATTTTTGGGGAATGTTGGTGTAGTGTTCTAGGCTACTTCCTGCTGATAGTGGGCACTGGTAGTCTTAGGGAGACACAAAGAAAATTTTAAGATTATGGTCAAGTCCTGACTTGAGTAGTCTGTGACACTGCATTGTTTCAGCAAGGTGCCTTGAAGCCATTCTGGATGTTGGATCATCTGGCCATGGCTGTCATTGGAGACCTTTCAGGGTGTCTTGGCTAATCAAACCATATTAGCCTGGAAATAATCCACAGATTTATTATATGTGGAAACAAAAGCAGAACCTCTTCTCCAAAGCAACATATCCTTAGGCATAAATTTTGAAGTCAAGATATCTTTTATATATATAGGTTTAATTTAGCAAACTTTACAATCAAATGTCTTTCTGTAGTTAAAAATACCAATGACAACACAATCCAGATTTTCTGTGTAATATCCATCTTTATGTGGCTTATTTTTTATATTGCCCTTACTGTCTCTTTAAAGACTTTATTTTTAAAAACTGTTTCTTTATATAACTGTCTATATTCATTCATTTTCTTCTCCCTTCCAAACCTATGTACATTTTTACACACACTATAAATCATTTAAAGTCTTATTCCATCTGAATCTGCCTTATTGTGAATCTGTGGCTTTAAACTGCAGTGGCTAGTACTGAAGCAGAAGCCTTGGCTGCTGACTCCACCCACTTCAGCTTCCCGATATGGTGGTGGTACATTTACTGCCAGCTCTGGGAGCCATGTACACCACAAACTCTTGGAAGCAGTGGATCTATGCCTCCATCAAAGCTGTGTGTAGCCCAGAAACCATATTTGTTGTTGTTGTTGTTATTGTTTTGTCTGTACTAGAAAAGCTAAATCCTCCATGCAGTGGGCTGCACAGCTTGGAGAAAACTCTGTGTACTTGACAGGAATTGGCATGCTGTAGCTCTAGCCCACATGCCATGAACCACCACAGCCAGGGGATATGTCTCTGTACCTCAGCCCAACATGAGCAACATGAACTAAGAAGGTGATCTTAGTTACATTTATAATCTGTTCTTAAGCTTTCTCAGGTTTTAAGTGGAAACTTCTGCCCCACATTGGGTGACATCTGTAGTTGGAAGGTTTCTCCATCTGGCAGGTCCCAGCAGTCCCATGGTCTACTTATAAAATAATCATTCAGAGGCTTAATATTAATTATAACTGCTCAGCCATTAGCTCAGGCTTATTACTGACTAGCTCTTACACTTAATATTAACCCATAATTCTTATCTATGCTTAGCCATGTGGTTACTTTTCTCAGTTCTGCCTTATCATCTTGCTTCCTCTGTGTCTGGCCAGTGACTCCTGACTCAGCCTTCCTCTTCCCAGAATTCTCCTCTCTACTTGCCCTGCCTATACTTCCTGCCTGGCTACTGGCCAATCAGCATTTTATTTATCAGCCAATCAGAGCAACACATATAGGACAACATCCCACAGCACAAACAAGTCCATATATGATATGGAGGAAGCATGACACTTGGTCATGAATCTGCTGAAATAAGGAAAAATCTTATATACAATTAAGCTTCACTGGAAAAAAAAAAAAACTGAAAACACCTAAATAAATACAAAAGCAGTTTGTGCCCACAAACTAGAAGATTTGATATACTTAAGATGGCAACATCCTTATGTTGATCTACTCATTCAATGAAACTCTTTTCCAGGTTTCAACTGCCTTAAAAACAAGTTGACAAGTTGATCTTAAAACACAAAAGACTTGAAAGAGACAAAATTATTTTGAAATTAAAACAAAACTAGGAAACTCTTTATTATGATTGCTAATCTTGGTTGTCAACTTGAGTGGATCTACAATCAAGTAAAGCACAGGTTGCTCCTATGATGGATTTTTTTGTGATCAGATTGAAGCCGTAAGACCTACCTTAAATGTGACACCCAGACAGGAGGACATGGAGAAGGGAAACTTGGCTTTGAGAGAGAGAGAGAGAGAGAGAGAGATTTATTAGATTGGTTTCCATGATATGATCCAAGTAGTTCAACTCATTCTGAGTCAAAAGGAGTCAGTAATTGTTCAGTCCATGATGTCTCATGCCTCCATGGTCCCAATCTAGCACTGAAAGCTGAAAGGATTCCTAGAGAGCTGTTGGGAGCCCTTGCTGGCTGGTCAGAGGTTGCAGTCTATCATGGCCTGGCAGCTTTTCCCAAGAGCTCTGCAACATGGAGACTCCCTCCCAGACCCAGGGAAGCTTTCTGCTCTCTACCTGCCCTTCCCTGACAATTGCCCCTGGACCATGAGGACTGACCTTATCTGAAAGCTGCCTCTTATCCAGATGCCTGAATTATCTTTAGCTTGACCTTTGGCACAGATTCCTACTAGAAGCCTTTCCTGCTACACATATGATAACTTAGACTTGTTCTAGAAGCCTTATATTATAGGAGTGTGCCATTTAGTGAAAATTAGGGTTTGTCCCCAGGCTCTCCAATCCTATATATTCCATATACTCTGGTATAAACATGAGCTGATTCATGAAGTGTATCTTCCAGAGGGCTGTCTCCATCATACCCACAGCCATCTAATCCCTGTTCCTGCTTCTGCTCCCTCCTCTCATGGACCAGTGCAGCAAACGATCTGGAGGAAGAAGCAAAGCCACAGAGAGCTGTTGTCTTCTGTTTACCTTAGAAACCTGAAGAAGTTGCTTCTGAAATCAGCAAAGAAATGCAGCGCCAATGAGACAGATGGATTTGCTAGCAAGAGTGAAAGCAAGCAGAAAA
>NW_023412049.1:0-36919 GCF_903995425.1 Onychomys torridus
TTAACAATGATGCTGGGGCACCTGTGAGTGTTAGTTTTTAATTACTTATACTTACTCAAACTAGAGTCACCTGGGAAGAGGGAGCCTCAATGAGGAATTCTTTAGATTAAGTTGGCTTTGACAATGTTGGAGATTTATAGATTGTTAATTACATGGAAGTCTCACCCTAAAGTGTGTAGAACCACTTCATTTCTGGGACCTGAACTGTGTAACAGTGAAGAAACTGGAGCATATGCAGAGACAAGCAGGCAGTATGGCTGCATTTGTATCTCTCTGCTCTTGTCTGTGGATATGATGTGACTGAGTTCCTGCCTTGATGTCCCCCAAAATGGACTATTACCTGGGCCTTTAGGCTAAAATCAATTCTTGTCCTGCTGTGCTTGGGAAATTAATATAAAGAAGATGATAAGAAGCCACCCTGTAACACAAGGGTTTCTTAGCATCTTCTTTATATTAATTTCCCAAGCACAGTAATTCATGACATGCTCAACAGCAGCATATCTGTCCAAGAGCAGGAGATCCTGTTCTTGCCTGAACCTAACATGTGTTTCCTTATCACAATTTTACAAAGACACACTCATTGACTCAAACACCATCACCTTGTCAACCAATAGCTCTGGATAGTGTCTTGCCCTTTCAAGTGCTGTTCTAAATTCCTCTCATCTATAATACAGTGCAACAATAACTTCAATGTAATATATTGTTCTATGGGTTTCCTGACTATTAAAATTTGGGGATATGGGGAAATGGATCTGAAATTAGAGTCCTAGAGATGAATCTCAACCTTATTCTATGTCCTTCTTTGGAGGTCAGGAGAAGCTCCTTAAAGTTCAGATCAGGGAAGTACCTTAACTGCCAGATATGCAGGGAGTTAGAAATGATTGACAAACTCTGGAAATCAGTATGGCTATTTCTCAGAAAATTGGGAATAAGTCTTCCTCAAGACCCTGTTATATCACTCTTGGGCATATATACCCAAGGAATGCTCAGTCTTACCACAAGGACACATGCTCAACTATGTACAATACCATCTTGGTCTTCAGAGCCATGTTGGTGATAGTCAGGCCTACACAGAGAAACTCTGGCTAAAAAAGCAAAAACAAAAGGAAAACACAAACCACCACCACATCAACACCAAAATAGGGAATGGTGCTTGGTAGCTACTGGTGTTAGGCTGATTTTCTAACATTGTTTCAAACTCCTCTGAGGCCTAAGCAAGTGTTTGGTCTGTTTTCTTCTTCCTGCATCACAGCTGCCCTGTTGTGGAAAGTTTGTTCTTCTACAGGAAAGGTTTTCTGGCTTTTATGTGTACAATAACAAAACTCTGTAATTACTACTACTGATGATGATGATATTAATAATGATGATAATAATAATAATATTGAAGGAGAAAACTAAAAGGGAAGGGATTGATCCTCTCCTAAGAGTGTTTGAGTCCAAGGCCAGCAAGTTTTCCTTCTTTGCGAGGTCCTGGCCCAGTGCTGCCTGCAGCATCTCTCCCATCCTATAGAGGGCGGCCCCTTGCCTCAGTCCTTCCAGATGGAGAGGTGGGTGAAGATGGGCAGGGTGAGACCTGGGACCATGCTGGGAGAATCAACCCTGTTGAGGAGCCTGAGCTCTGTAAGAGGCTCATGTAGCTGTCTTTGTCCCACAAGTCCTGCATCTCTAGGCAACCCGTTGATCACGAGCAGATGGGACAGATAGCTAGGCAGCTGGAAACCAAAGTTAGGCCAGGACATGCAGGTTGAGGGAGATTTAGTAGGGGGTAGCACCTTGCATGACATCCCTGCTGTCTGCTGTGGTAGTCAGTAGGATGCAACCATAGCCTCTAATCGTTGTGTCTAGTTGGTCTAGCATTTGATGACATGTTCTACCCTGGTGCAAGGCATAGACTTATTATTATGCGAGGCCACATATCTGCTTGCTGACAGGGCATCATGGAGGAACAGCAGGTTTGAGGCACCCAGGGGGGTAAATTCACTGAAATGGAGCAGAAGAAAGAGGTAGATTTGAAAGAGGATAATCCCAAGGAGCATGAGCTTGGCAGTGGCATGCACAAAGTAGGGCTTTCTAGCAACAGGGGCAACTCCAAATCCCTAGGCAGTTGGTGCTGGCTGGATTGGGAGTCTGAGAACTTGAGGCTGTGCTGCACACCAAATGCAGGCCAAAAGCTCACAGGTCTGTGGACGCACCCCTACTCCACAAGTCCCCACAATGGTTCGAGCTGCTGCTCCTCTGCTGTCTGGATGATATAGCAGCCTGGACCAGAGGGCAAGGGGTGTCTGTGGAAAGTTTAGCAGAGCTGTCTTTTTTTGTTTGTTTGTTTTTAAGACAGTGTTTCTGTGTGTAGTTTTGGTGCATGTCCTGTATCTCGCTCTGTAGACCAGGCTGGCCTCAACTTCATAGAGATCTACCTGGCTCTCCCTCCTGAGTGCTGGGATTAAAGGCATGTGCCACCTCTGCCTGGCCACAAAGCTCAGTCTTATACGTGAAGGACAAGTGAGCCTGCCCAGCCAGTGGAAGTCCCCTGTGAACTTGCACTTCTCTTCTTCCTTGCATGTGCTGCGCTTCTTGAATGCTTGGCACAGCTTGGTCATGCAGTGCATGGAGTTGATCTGGGAGCCACTGCTCAGTTGCTGCTGCTGCTGCTGCTGCTGCAGGTGAAGGGGAGGGAGTGCTGGATGTGATTGGTGTCCTTGCTGAACAAGCAGTTGAGGAATTTGCTCTCCTAGTTGGCCAATGCAATGCCACTGCACCCTGAAGCGTCCTTGAGCTGGCATTGGGGGCCTGGCCACTTGTAACTGCTGTGTCTCTGCAGCCCCATTAGGGGTGATTGGGAACATGGGTGAGCAACCTCAACTTGGAGCTTGGTGGATGAGCACATGAAGGTTACTGGACATGGCTGAGCAGTTAAGAGCACTAGCTGTTCTTCCAGAGGACCTCTGTGTGAATACCAGACTCCAAATAACAGCTCAAAAATACCTGTAAATCTAGGTGCAGGAAGTCTGTCACCCTCTTATGACCTCTGTGAATACGGAAATCACATGGTACACAGACATACAAAAAGGCAAGAACCTAATAAAATTGAATAATAAAAATAGAAAATTGATTGATTTTTTTATTCTCCTTTGTTGTAGTCATAAAATAATTTCTATTTACCTTAAAAAAAACTGGAAAGATATAATAAACAAGAAAATATACTAGAGAAATTATTTCCTAAGAAAGAATGTGGTAAAATGGAAACCTTGCAGCATAAATAGGCCAGAAAGAGATAAGGTGGTTGGTTTGGGGAAATGTAGAGTTAGGCAAAGAAATGCATTCTGTAATGATCTGTTATGGATAGCCTATAAAGAATTCTGTGTAGCTGAACTTGGAGGGAATCAATGCAGTGAGGACATTGTGGCTAAATTCTGAAATATAAAGTTTGACTGAAGTTCAGAAATGATAGGATAGGATTAGAGTTGGGGGAATGGCTTTCTCTGTAATCCCTGTCTTAAAGAATGCAAAAGAATATAAAGTATGCTATTATATTGAATGTGAATTAGTCACTCATTATCTTTAATAAACTGTTGGTCTATTATTATACCTTTGAGAGCAATGGCCTAGAATGACTTGGTTAGATGAGGCAGAGTAGCTCTTGAAAACATCACCAGAACCTTTAGAACAAGTGCCCCTTCTTGTTGTAATTCCCATTCATCCTGTTTTCTTTAGAAATGGGCTCCTCCTGTTCAGGGGTACTTTTATATTTGTGAGTTTTAGAATGATAGTTGACTCTGCACTAAGGTAGGCCTCCAGCTGCCATGTGTAATATGACTTTTTCTTATTTAAAACCCACAATGTCCCTGTTCACAGTGCAGGCCAGATCTACACCTCAGCATAAGCATCTAGGCACAGTTGGGTATCTACCAACTTCCTGGTACCTTGTAACCTCAGTTCAGCTGCCACATAACTTACTTCATCCTAGTCTGAACATCTATGACATCTGATTCCTTTCTTTGTTGTTTAAGCATGGAGCCTGGAATCTAGGCAGGAAATAGCTTTTCTTGCCAGGCTGTGGTGGCACATGCCTGGAATCCCAGCACTCGGGAGCCAGAGGCAGGGGGATCTCTGTGAGTTTGAGGCCAGCCTGGGCTACCAAGTGAGTTCCAGGAAAGGCACAAAGCTACACAGAGAAACCCAGACTCAAAAAAACAAAAAAAAATAGCTTTTCTTATTACAGGTGGGCTTCTCCAGAGGTCTCTAGGCAAACAGCCTTAGTCCTGGCTTTGTACTCTGCTGATTAACCAGAAGAGCAAGATGATGAGAATAATATGAAATCCTGCATGTGTCAGTGTAGTCCTGTGGTGAGAATTAAGGTTGCTCATAACAGACACACAACAGAAATGTGTGTATACAGGTGCTTCCCAACACAAAAATGCCAACAGTTGTTTTGGAAAGGAGCACTATCCTCACATGTCATTTGTTCCTCAAGTTTCCAGGGTGATGAACTTTGCCTGGCATCTAAGCTTCTTAAATTCAGTCAGGCAACTTGACTTGAATGACTTCTACCTCAGACTGCCACAGCATTAGGAAGGTTGAGAAACACTGCACTAGTGGGTCTTGTTTACATGCAGATTTCTGTGCTTTGGCTTAGACCCTCTGGGCACCCCCATTATATTAATCCTGCTTATGTACACTAAAAAGTTATCAGAAATACTCCAGTGAGCCAGGATTCAATGAAGTCTTTCTATGAAGTGTCAAAGTTGCTTATTACTGCTTGCACATGAGCTAAGAGAAAATCCCTCTATTTATACCTCAGGCTTTCTCTGGCTGGGGTATAGATTTCTCACATCTAAGAGCTTTGTGCATGTGAGCAGAAGGCAGTGCAGGTTACCTGGACCAATTCTGAATCATTCAGAATATGTCATGCCCATTTAGGTGCTTGTTAGCTCCAGTGAAGCATGAACAAGCCTTAGAGACTCTCTGGACTTTGACCAGAAGGTTTGTGCTCTTGGAGAGAATAAGAGGTAGACAATAAATAATGGTTAGCCAGGCATCTATAGGAGACATTTTGTTTCAGTTTGTGCCTAACAACATTCTTAACACATTTATAATTTCCAGAGTCCCACATTCCCTTATCATGTTTTCCAGGTGATGGTTTGATGTTGCCCTTCTATGTTTCTTTGAGTTCTTCAGCCAAAGTAAGATAACAACAGTCCCAAATCACACAAATGGAATACACAGTAATATGTTTATAGGAGGGCACCAGATGGACAGACTCTAGCATAAGTGAGGAATGGGAAAATATATTCAACAAAATCATAGAAGAAAACTTTCCCAACATAAAGAAGGAAATGTCTATAAAGATACACAAAGGATACAGAACCCAAATAGACTGGATCAATAAAAACGTACCCTTACCACATAATAATCAAACCACTGAACATACAGAATAAAGAAAAATATTAAGAGCTGCAAAGGAAAAAGGCCAAGTAATATATAAAGGCAGACCCATAAGAATAACACCTGAATTCTCAACGGAGACTCTAAAAGCCAGAAGGTCCTGGACAGATGTTATGCAGACACTAAGAGACCATGAATGCCACCCCAGACTATTCTACCCAGCCAAACTCTCAATCAATATAGATGGAGTAAACAAAATATTCCATGATAAAACCAGATTTAAACAATATCTCTCCACAAATCCAGCCCTACAGAAAGCACTGAAAGAAAAAATCCAACCTAAGGAAGTTAGATACACCCATGGAAACACAGGCAATAGATAGTTCCAAACCAACAAATACCAAAGAAGGGAAACATACAACACTACCATAAAAAATATCAGGAATTAACAATAACCAGTCATTAATATCCACCAATATCAATGGTCTCAATTCACCTATAAAAGGACACAGGTTAACAGAATGGATATGGAAAAAAAAAAGGATCCATCCATTTGCTGCATACAAGAAACACACTTCAACTTCAAAGACAAACACTACCTCAGAATAAAAGGCTGGGAAAAGATTTTCCAATGAAATGAATTTAAGAAGCAAGTTGGTGTAGCAAGTTGGTAATACCTAATAAAATAGATTTCAAACTACAATCAATCAACATGAAGGACATTACATATTGATCACAGGGAAACTCCGACAAGATGAACTCTAAATTCTAAAATTTATGCCCCAAATACAAGGATACCTACATTTATAAAAGAAACATTATTAAAGCTTAAATCGCACATCAAACACCATACACTAGCAGTGGGAGACTTCAGCACCCCACTCTCACTAATGGACAGGTCTAACAGAAACTTGACAGAGAAATAAGGGAAGTAACAGACATTATGACTCAAATAGACTTAATAGATATCTAAAGAATATTCCATCCTAACACAAAAGAGAACCTTCTCTGAAATCAACCACATGCTTGGTTACAAAGCAAATCTCAACAGATAAAAAAAATTGAAATAACTTCCTGTATCTTATCAGACCACCATGGCTTAAAGTTAGAGCTTGAACTTCTATTTGGCTACCCCAAGGCTGGTCAATGCAAGTAGATGACAGAAGTCTTTCAAAGCTAGGAATGTCTATATGAGAGTGAAGTACCCAGTCCACACTGCACAATCTAGACAGTTTAGTCTGAGAAAGACTGATAATACAGTGTTATCTCCATGTACAAATGCAAGGGGGAAAATGCATGCTAATCTGTCTGGTAGCATTTATCATAAGAGCCCAGTGTTTTGCTGAAGACTTACATGGAAATAAGGCTTGGCCTAAAATAGACTTCTTTCCAATGATGGATAGATGGACAGAATGACCTATGCCGCATGCTGGTGATTAGTAGTGTAGAATGAATGAAGTCTCAGCTAGTTTCAGTGTGTCTACAGGTATGCCTTATTGTATCAGAGTCAGTTCAGAATCAGAAGGTGACCAGTGTCAGGGAGGAGCTTAAACCCACTCCTTCTCAAGCTTAAAGCTCTTTAAAATGATAGTTTCAAAGAACCAGACTGGAACGTACAAGGATAATTCCTTTATACATTGAATCCCTCACTCACTGTGAGTCTCAGGTCACATCTGTTCCAGGGGAACTTTTGAAGTATAATTCCCTCATCTGGAAGAAATCTTTCCTCAAAACACAGTGTCATCTGCTGTGGTAAAAGAGTAGATTCAACCATTTCTCTCCCTTTCATGCCTTGCACAGACACACTATCTATCAGAGGCACGTGGCTCTTTCTGCAGGTACCATCCCCCCCAGGCTAATATGAAGCTTCCTCTTAACACTGCTTAGCTGCTGCATCAACAGGGTTTTATTACCGCATCTCCATCCCCAGGAGGATATTCTAAATTCTTCATTTCATCTGATAGGCCTCTTCTTCACTGTCATCTAGATGAGAGGTGACATCACTGCCCCAACTCTGATACTAAGAAATACTGAGGGATTATTCTGAACCCTGAAACACTCTGATTAAAGCCGGGCATCCCAAGACAGTCTTCCATGCCTCCCTCATGGACTTCTCCCTATAACTGTTCAGAAACACCTGTCTTTGGTTGGGTGTGAACCAGTCCATCTAACACAGTAAAACACTAGAAAGGCTAGAAGGATGAAAATCAAGTGCAGGGGCTGAAGGGATCACACATGCTTTCAGAGGATGTGTAGCTCTTCCAGAGGACCCAGGTAGTAGCTAACAATCTTCTGTAACTCCAGTTCAAGGAGGAATCCATTGCCCTCTTCTGACCTCTAAAGAAAGCACATGCTTGTGGTGGCTAGAAAGCAGGCAAACTACACATACACATAAATACAGGTCAATGAATGTAAAAAATTTGTTTTGAAATGAATAGTAGACGCCACAGCACCTAAAACACTGTGTCTCAATATGTCTTAGAATTTTTCAGTCTCAATAATGTGGCCATCACTGGTGCTGTATTTCAAGGAATACAGAGGCCAATAGTTAGGGTGATATTTTATTTGTGCTGAAATATGATTTTATTTGTATGTTAATAAATAAAGTTGCCTGGGGGTCAAAGCTGATAGCAAGACATTTAGCAGATGTCTGACAGTGGTAGCACACGCCCTTAATCCTGATCACATGACAGGCAGATATCTGTGTTCAAGGACTCAGCCAGCATGGAGATACATGCCTTTAATCTCATTACCAACCACAGAAGACCTGGAGGTCTGTATAGACAAGCAGTGATGAGGAGGTCATGTGGTTGGTTTTACGACCAATTATAAGACAGAACAGAAAGTCAATAAAAATACAGATGCACAAGAAGTAAGTCTCTTTCTAAGGGGAAGGGCAACAGAGACAGAAAGGGGTAAGAAGGTGGTCTTAGCTCTTGGCTGCTGCTCAACCTCTGGGCTTTTAACACTGCATTTGGCTCTGTGTTTCTTATTTAATAAGACCACTCAGAATTACAAATACATATAGCTACAGTTTTTTTATTACTTTCTAATCCTGTATTGAATGTTCTCATTTCCTGAGATGAAATAGAAAACATAGAAGTCTTTCTCAAAATATGATGTGAATGAATGATCATGTCATGAACATACGTGTATCTAGATTGTGGTGTTTTTTTTGTTTTTTGGGGTTTTTTTTTGTGTGTAGCTAAATATTTAATGTAAACTGTAGAATATGGGTCATTTTTTAAATCATGAAGTGGGTATCTTTTGTAAGATACTTTGTTTGTGTTGTGACAAATGAAGCTTGTATGGAGGTCAGAGAGTGGAGCTAACCACTGGTTAACCATAGATACCAGGAGATATTGGCACACACCTTTTTTTTTGAGAAGCAAACTGTTTTATTTTCAGCATATTTGAATGATAAATTGGGTTATTCCACATTTTCCCTATAACATACTACAACTTTTTTAAAAATAAATATTTTTATTTCGTAATTAATTTAATTTTACATATCAGCCACGGATTCCCCTGTCCTCCCTCCGCCCACCCCCTAGCCTTTCCCACCCCAATCCACCCCCCATTTCCACCTCCTCTAAGGCAAGGTCTTCCCTGGGGAGTCAGCCCAGCTTGGTACATTCAGTTAAGGAAGGTCCACTCCCCTTCTCCCTGTACCAAGGCTGAACAAAGTGTCTCAGCATAGGCCCTAGGTTCCAAAAAGGCAGCTCATACACCAAGAACAGTTCCTGGTCCCCCTGCCTGTGGGCCTCCTAAACAGTTCAAGCTCATCAACTGTCTCACTTACCCAGCGGTCCTGGTCCAGTTCCATGGAAGCTCCTCAGCTATCGGTTCACAGTTCATGTGTTTCTGCTAGTTTAGCTATTTGTCCCTGTTCTTTTTCCAATCATGGCCTTAATATCTCTTGCTCATATAATCTCTCCTCTCTCACACCAATTGGACTCCTGGAGCACCACCTGGGGTTTGGCCATGGATCTCTGCATCTGCTACCACAAGTCACTGGATGAGAGTTCTATCATGACAGTTAAGGTGTTTGGCCACCCAATCACCAGAGTAGGTCAGCTTAGGCACTCTCTTGACCATTGCCAGTAGTCTATCGTCAAGGTATCTTTGTGGATTTCTGGGGACCTTTCTAGCACTCTGCTTCTTCCTATTCCCATGGAGTCTTCATTTATCATGGTATCTCTTTCCTTGTTCTCCCACTTTGTTCCTGATCCAGCTGAGACCTTCTGTTCCCCTAAGCTCTCTTTCCCGTGACACTTGTCCTTCATTACAACATTAACCCCCTGTTTTCTCATGTAGATCTCATCCATTTCTCTGACATTGGGTGATCCTTGAGTCTTTCTTAGGGTTCTCTTTACTAGGTATCCTCCATGGATATGTCAGTTGCAGTCTTGTTATGCTTTGATTTAATTCTAGTATCCACTTATGAGTGAATACATACCATGTTTGTCTTTCTGAAAGTGAGTTACTTTATTCAGGATGATATTTTCTAGTGCTATCAATTTGCCTGCAAACTTCATGATGTCATTGTTTTTCTCTCCTGAGTAGTACTCCATTGTGTATATGTACCACATTTTATTTGTTGAAGGGCATCTAGGTAATTTCCAGATACTGGCTATTACAAATAATGCTGCTATGAACATAGTAGAGCATGTGTCCTTGTGGTATGATTAAGCATTCTTTGGGTATATGCCCAAGAGTGGTATAGCTTGGTCTTGAGGGAAGTTGATGCCCAATTTTCTAAGAAAGCGCCATATTGATTTCCAAAGTGGCTGTACAAACTTGCATTCCCACCAGCAGTGGAGGAGAATTCCCCTTTCTCCACATCCTCTCCAGCATAAGCTGTCTTCAGTGATTTTGATCTTAGCCATTCTGACTGGTGTAAGATGGTATCTCAGAGTAGTTTTGATTTGTATTTCCCTGATGATTTAGGATATTGAGCAATTCCTTAAATGTCTTCAGCCATTTGAGCATATTCTGTTGAGCATATTCTGTTGAATAATTTTTTAATTATTTCTCTCCGTGTCTGTGCTACTGATGTTATGTTTAGGAAGTGATCTCTGGTGCCGATGTGTCAAGACTACTTCCTACTTTCTCTTCTATCAGGTTCAGAGTAACTGGATCTATGTTGAGGTCTTTTATCTACTTGGACTTAAGTTTTGTGGCACACACCTTTAATCCCAGCATTTGAGAGGATCATGCCTTTGATCCCACTTCATTGGAGGCTCACAACTTTAATGCCAGCACATGACATGTGGGGTTAGGATCTCTGCATATGGTCTGAGGATTCATAGGAGTAAGCAGTTTCTAATTGCTGCTGCTCTGCTTCTCTGATCTTTCACCTTTCACACTCACTTTTTGAACCTGGGTTTATCATGTTAAGATTCTACTTGATGGAGTCCACACTCAAGACATCCTCCCTCTTTGTAGTCCTATCAGGCAGGAACCTCACAATATACCCAAAACCACCTGGAATTTTCAAAGACTGATCTCTCCCTGTTGAGTCCTAGGGTTAAAGGAGTGTGACACCAAACCTGAGCAAAAAAGCTAGATTAAGAATGAACAGTTGAAAATTGCTTCTTATTTATGAAAATACAGTCATTTGATTCAATGGTGGCTTAAAGGGGTATTCAGTTATATACAGTGTATAGCCTTAGCAAAATATCAAATCAAGGAAAAAAACAAAAGCAAGAACCAAAAAGTATAAGAAAATATCAAATCAAAACGAAGAAAACCTAAACCTCAATGCAAGAAAACCCAAAGACAAACAAAAATATTTGCATTAAACAGAGTTCTTTCATGCAGATTTAGTGGCACTGTCCTACACTCTGAGGCTGACTTAGGACATATAGTAGGAATGAGGCCATAGATTGTAAAACCCTTTTCAAGACAGGTGTAGCCATGACATTTTGGGGCTTTGCATGTTAAGCCCTTGCCAAGGTTGATCCTGTGCTATGTTGGCCAGTAGATGATTCTTTCAGGCAACAGGTGTCTGTGTTCCTTGCCTATTCAAGACCAAAAAAGGACATGAGGAGCTTCTGCTATCCAATGACATAAAAGTTCATATTGACATCACATCAGAATCCTTTCTCAGGACAGTTCACTTCTGTCAAGGATGTGACATGGGACAATCTGCAGCTGATTTCCTAATGGACAAAAGAAAAGACTAAGATGACTAACTAGGCATTGTTGTCATCTCTGAAGAGCATTAACTTCAGCATCTCATGTGCATGACATGCAGTACCTTCAGCACTGGACTGGAGTGAAAATATGATGCTTCTTGGTTTGGGATGTCTGTAAAGCAGAATGACATCAACACAGTCTCCCTGGACATGTCTCCCTACACACACAAAGTGCTGAGACTCAGTCAGCTCATAAAATTTCACAACAATAACTTTTCAAAGTAATTATGAGCAGAAACATATCCTCCCTCCATGTTGTTGTGCCCCTCACTGAGAACACTTGTTGATGGATATCAGAGTTCTGAATAATTCTTGGTGTTTTTTTTTATTAAAATTTGACTATTGTTTATTTCATAAAATAAAAATGATATTACATGTGGAAACATTCTATAAGTTTATTTTCAATGTATTCATTTGAAAGTAACTAGTATTCTGATGTTATAATTTAGCAAGTTAGTTCTTGAGCAGACCATTTTTTATCTTTTTAAAAATCATTTTACATACCAACCACAGATACCCTCTCATCTATTCTTTCAATAACTCACTCCTTCCTCCACACCTGATCCCCTCCTTCAACAAGGAAAGTTCTCCCATGGGGGACAGCTAAGCCTGGTACATTCAGTTGAGGCAGGACCTAGCCTCTCCCTGCTTTATTAGGTGTGAGCAAGGTGTCTGACCATAGGTAATAGGATCCAGATAGCCAGCTCATGCCCCAGAGATAGATCCTGATCACACTACCAGGGGCCCCTCAAACAGACCCAGCTATACAACATTCCCCCATAGGCAGAGGGCCTAGTCTGGCCCATGTAGGTTCCACAGCTGTCTGTCTAAAACTCATGAGTTCCTTTGAATTAGGTTCAGTTATCGCTCTAGATTTCCTCATCATGGTCTTGATGCAACCTTGCTCATATAATCCCCCTTCCCTCTCTTTGACAGCACTCCCAGAGTTCCGCCTGATGTGTAGTTTTGGATCTCTGCATCTGCTTCCATCAGTTACTGGATGGAGACTATGATGACAGTTAGGGTATTCACCAATTTGATTACTAGGTTAGTTCAGGCCCCCTCACCACTGTTGCTAGTAGTCTAATCTGGGATCTTTTTATGGATTCTTGGGAATTTCCCTAGCACCAGATTTCTCCCTTACCACATCATGTCTCCCTCTATGAAGATATCTCGTTCATTGCTCTCCCACTGTGTCCCTTCCACAGATCGACCATCCCCTTCCCTCATGATCTCATCCTCATTTCCTCCCCTAATGGCCCCTTCCATCAACAGTTGACTCATCGGGATCTCCTCTGTTTCCCCTTCCCAAGGTGATCTGTATATCCCTCTTAGGGTCCTCCTTGTTTCTTAGCTTCTCTGGAGCTGTGGGATGTAGTCTAAATATCCTTGTGCTTTAGATGAATTTAATAAGATTTCTTTCCTCATATATGTATGATGATGTCATTGACAAATTTGTTACATAACACAGCATCTCATAAGAGAGGTTTAGTGAATCATACATCTGAAGGCCTTTGCATGCTTGGTACATGGTACACATTAAATGCTTGCAGCTGTGGTGACCCATACTCTCATCTTTACTGAAAACACAGTCTGAATTCACAACTAAGTACCAACACTCTAGCCTTTATATTATTTTTGGTTGGATAAGTAATTAAACATGGGCCCTCACTTGTCCTTCTGGGGCTCTTTGTATTACACTGAAGGAGCTGTTCTTTGTGGCCTGGTAGAACTGGTGTTCCTACAGCACCTGTCCTAGCTGTCTGCCCAATCTGCATTTTATGCCAGGAAGGGGAAAACTAAGGAAATGAGTGATTAGAATTTGACTGAAGTCTTGAACAGTTTAATATGAGTCATAATATCCATGTGATTCCAGTGTAGAATCATGCTGATCATTAAGACTGAGTTCTTTAGATGAATAGATAAGACTTGTTGATTTGATAGACCGATGGACAGTAATGCCATTAGTATGTCTATTAGATCACACAGTGCTCCAAGAGCTGCATCTTTTTACCTCCTAAGGTTATATTGGGAAGTCAGCAGCAATGGATATATCAAGCAACTGAGAGAATGGCAGCCTCTGAGAACATACAGGGCAATGGAGCAATAAAGGAGGAAATATTTGTTCTTACCCTGCACTGCAGGACCTTTCTAAACTGGTGCCTTTTGAAGGTCTTGCCAATTGTACTTTTAATTCAATACCGGATAGTGAAGAAATCAAGTCATCTTGGAGCTGAGCTTGTGATGTAAGTACTGGATGGGTCTAGTGAGATGGCCCATGTGGTAAATTTGCATGCTGCCAACCCTGATGACCTCAGAGTAAGGAGAGAACCAACACTTACTTGTTGTCCTCTGATTCCCACTGGAGCTGTGGTATATGTGTGTCCACATATGTGTGCAGGTGCACCCACAGACACACACCTACATAACACATGTAAAATAAATTAGAAAGCATTTGAGTCTTTTGCCCTGAAAGTAGTTGAGTTGTCCCTTCCAGGGACAGCAGTTGAAAGCAGGTAGGCACAAAACATCAGGTCACAACAGAACCAAATGTCTAGTTGATGCACCACAAATACCTAAGATTTTCTTTTCTGACAAAAAAAGTCCATGGTGGGAGGGAGGTCAGGGGTCAGGTGGATGAGTGGTAGAGTCCTTGCCAAGCATACACAAGGCCATGGGTTCCCTCTCCAGGCCAACAACCAAAAATAAAACATAAATTCCTGTGGCCATTTAGGGACTCATATAGTGGCTGACCTGTACTGTCTACCATCATTGAGGTAGGAGCCTCCTAATTCATTATGACCTAAGGAAGCCACTTGAGTGCTAGGCCTTCCTGCTACAGAAACAGGGAGGAGGCCTTGCCCTTTAAGTGGAGTTCCCCAAAGCATTTGACACTTCTGTTTACATCCTTCCAGCCAGATCTGAGGAGGCTGGATAATGTTTCAACTCTGGGTAGCTCTGTGCCTGGGTATAAATAGGGAGCCCTGTCATGAGCAAAGAGACAATGGGGCAGAATGACGGAAGCAGTCTCAGCCACAGGAGTCTGAGGACCTGTCTTATTCTGGATTTGACAAAGGTCAGAATATGCCCCTAGACCTATCAGAATGGAACATTTTTGGGATACAGTGAGACCAAAGACCACTCCTGAAAACAAAGACCATACAGACTCCATATGCTTCATCTTATGACCTTTTGCTTTCTCACTAATGTTAGGGCTGAGGGGAGTGTACATGTATATATGTGTGTGTGACATTTAAATCAGATCATATTCCCTTAGAAACAGCAAGCCATCTGAATTGCTCCTGAGGTGATGGAAGGGGTGAGTGTTTAGTGTTGAGTCACCAGCTAACACCATTCTTTTTTTACTCACTATGCCCTTATCAAAGTACAAGCAGGTTATGGTGCAATACATACCATGGCCCCTTTTATTTTGGTATTAATCTAGTCTTTTATAGGATAATCATTTGCCAGTTGACAATGTTTTCAGAAACTGCATGAAGTGGCACATGCCTTCAAACCTAGCACTGGGGAGGTAGAGGCAGGAGGATCTCTGATAGCCAGGGCTACACAGAGAAATCCTATCTTAAAAAAACCCCAGTCCACAATCATAATGTTAATCATTATTATGATAAAATAATTTAATAAGAACAGTAAAGAGAAAAATAGACAGAATATCTATATAAATATTTTATTTTATATAACAGATACAAAATGCCATTTCAGCAGCAGTCAGCATAAAAGCTTACAAATGAGCCATTTTATATCAATTTTCCTGGTTTCTTGAACCAAGTATGTGTCTCATCTCATATAACAGCTCAAATTCAGGAGAGCAATACCTCATAGTTGGCCTTCAGCCTCTCTACTGGGCAAGGAAGTTCCCGTAGATTCCTCTGACCAGATGTCATTTCCTGTGTCAATCACCCAGACCACAAAGCCAAGGTCCAGTGCAGTAGTTCTCAACTTGTGGGTCATGACTCCTTTGGAGTGAAATGTTCCTTTGGAGGGGTTCCCTACAATAGGAAAACAGATTTTTACATACTATTTATAGCAGTAGCAAAATTACACTTATGAAGTAGCAACAAACATAATTTTATTGTTGAGAGGTTCACCAGGACATGAGGAACTGTATTAAAGGGTTGCAGCATTAGGAAGGTTGAGAACCACTGCTCTAGTGAGAGGTCAATAATTCTCAGTCACAAGAGCCAGAGAACCAGGTGTGGACAGACTCTAGAATCACCCTTATTTGGAAGTTCAAGGCCTAGGCTCCTCAGCCTCTCTTCCCAATAGGATTATAGTTGATTTCAGAAGCCCAGGGCTACAAGAACCATACTCCTGCCTGACAGAGTAGATAAGAATATTGGCTGAGCTTCCAGAAAACCCTTGTTTGGATCCTAGCATGTGTGCTCCAATGTTAGACAGAGTCTTCTGCCCTGGAACAGCATCACATATGGAGAATCCACAAAAAAAGACCCTCCACACACCCAAATATATAAATAAATTAAAATAAATCTTAAACAACCATGTTCCATGTTCCATGAGACAGTACAGGCTGTCCCATGCCAAAGAGACCTGGCTGACTCATTCAGCTCACACATTAGGCATGATTGGACTCTGATAAAGAAAAGTCTGAGCTGTTTATCATCAGATGGGAAAAACATTAGAAATAAGCCAGTGGCTAGAGAGATGGTTCAGTGGTTAAATAACTGGTGCCTTTTTTCCAGTGGTCCCAGATTCAATCCCCAGCTCCCACATTGGAGCTCAATACTGTCTTTCACTCCAATTCCAGGATATGTGGCAACTTCACACAGATATATATTCAGGCAAAATTCCAACTCACATTAAAAATAAATTTATTATTATTACTATTATTATTATTATTATTATTAGTAGTAGTAGTAGTAGTAGTAGTAGTAGTTTTAATTTTATACATCAGCCATGGGTTCCCCTGTCCTCCCCCCTCCCACCCCCACCCTTCCCCTCCATTCCCATGTCCTCCAGGACCAAGACACCCCCGGGGACAAATTTAAACATGGTGGATTCAGTACAGGCAGGTCCTGTCCCCTCCTTCCAGGCTGAGCATGTGTCCCTGTGTAAGTCCCAGGTTCCAAACAGCCATCTCATGCACCAGGGACAGATCCCGGTCCCACAGCCTGGGAGCCTCCCAAACAGATCAAGCTATTCAATTGTCTCACTAACCCAGAGGGCCTGACTCAGCTGGGGGATCCACAGCCTTTGGTTCATAATTCATGTGCTTCCATTCGATTGGCTATTTGTCCCTGTGATTTTGCAATCTTGGCTTCAACAATTCACGCTCTTACAGTCCCTCCTCCTTCTCAACAGTTGGACACCTGGAGCTCCACCTGGGGCCTGGCTGAGGATCTCTGCATCCACTTCCATCAGTTATTGGATGAGAGTTCCAAGACGACTGCTAGGGTGTTTAGTTATCTGATCACCAGACTAGGTCAGATCAGGCCCTCCCTCAACCACTGCAAGCAGTCTACAGAGGATTTATCATTGTGGATTTCTGGGAACCTCCAGAGCACTCTGCCTATTCCTGTTCTCATGTGGTCTTCATTTAACATGGTCTGTTATTCCTCATTCTCCCTTTCTGTTCTTGATCCAGCTATGATCTCCTGCTCCTCTAAGCTTTCTTTCCTTCCAATCTTGCCCTTCATTACTCCCACTATCGTCCAGGTTGTTCATGTAGATCTCATCCAATTCTCTGTCATTGGCTGATCCCTGTGTCTTTCCTAGGGTCCCATTTTCTAGGTAGCCTGCCTGGAGTTGTGTAGCAGTCTAGTCATCTTTGTTTTACATCTAGTATCTTCCTATGAGTGAGTACATTCCATGTTTGTCCTTCTGAGTCTGGGTTACCTCACTCAGGATGATTTTTTCTAGATCCATCCATTTGCCTGCAAACCTTATGATGTCATTGTTTTTCTCTGCTGAGTAGGACTCCATTGTGTATATGTACCATATTTTCTTTATCAATTCTTCAGCTGAAGGGCATCTAGGTTGTTTCCAGGTTCTGGCTATTACAAACAATGGTGATATGAACACAGCTGAGCAAATGCCATTGTGGTATGAATGAGCATTCCTTGGATATATCTCCAAGAGTGCTACAGCTGGGTCTTAGGGTAGATGGATTCCCAATTTTTTAAGGAAGTGCCATATTGATTTCCAAAGTGGCTGTACAAGCTTGCATTCCCACCAGCAGTAGAGGATAGTTCTCCTTGCTCCACATCCTCTCCAGCATAAGCTGTCTTCTGTATTTTTGATCTTAGCAATTCTGACAGGTGTAAGGTGGTATCTCAGAGTTGTTTTGATTTGCATTACACAGACAATTAGGGATATTGAGCAATTCCTTAAATGTCTCTCAGCCATTTGAATTTCCTCTGTGGGGAATTCTCTGTTTAGTTCTATAGCCCATTTCTTAATTGGACTGTTGGGCATTTTGATGTCTAATTTCTTGAGTTCTTTATATAATCTGGATATCAGCCCTCTGTCAGATGTGGGGTTGGTGAAGACCTTTTCCCATTCTATAGGCTGTCTCTTTTTCTTGTTGACTGTGTCCTTTGCTCTACAAAAGCTTCTCAGTTTCAACAGTTCCCATTAATTGATTGTTTCTCTCAGTGTCTGTGCTACTGGTGTTATATTTAGAAAGTGATCTCCAGTGCCAATGCATTCAAGAATACTTCCTACTTTCTCTTCTATCAGGTTCAGAGTAACTGGATTTATGTTGAGGTCTTTGATCCACTTGGACTTAAGTTTTGTGCATGGTGACAGATATGAACCTGTTTGCATACTTCTACACATTGACATCCAGTTATGCCAGCACCATTTGTTGAAGATGCTTTCTTTTTTCCATTGTATATTTTTGGCTTCTTTTTCAAAATTTATAAGTTCATACGTGTGTGGGTTAATGTCAGCGTCTTCAATTCGATTCCATTGGTCTGCATCTCAGTTTTTATGCCAGTACCAAGCTTTTTGTATTATGGTAGCTCTATAGTAGAGCTTGAGGTCAGGGATTGTGATGCCTCCAGAGGTTGTTTTATTGTACAGGATTCTTTTGGCTATCCTGGGTTTTTTGTTTTTCCATATGAAGTTGAGTATTATTTTTTCCAGATCTGTGAAGAATTGTGTTGGTAATTTGATGGGGATTGCACTGAATCTGTAGTTTGTTTTTGGTAAGACTGCCATTTTTACTATGTTAATCCTGCCTATCCATGAGCATGGGAGATCTTTCCATTTTCTGACACCTTCTTCAATTTCTTTTTTCAGGGACTTAAAGGTCTTGTAATATAGGTTCTTCACATGCTTAGTTAGAGTAACCCCAAGGTATTTTATATCATTTGTGGCTATTATAAATGGAGATGTATCTCTGATTTCCTTATCAGCCCATTTGTCTATTGTATATAGGAGAGCTACTGATTTTTTTGAGTTGATCTTGTTTCCTGCAATGTTGCTGAAGGTTTTTATTAGCTGTATCAGTACCTTGGTTGAATTTTTGGGATCACTCATGGATACTATCATGTCATCTTCAAATAGGGAGAGCTTGACTTCTTCCTTTCCAATTTGTATCCCCTTAATCTCTTTGTGTTGTCTTATAGCTCTGGCTAGAACTTCAAGTACTATATTGAATAAGTATGGGGAGAGGGGACAGCCTTGACTTGTTCCTGTTTTTAGTGGTATTGCTCTGAGTTTCTCTCCATTTAATTTGATGTTGGCTGTTGGCTTGCTGTAGATTGCCTTTATTATGTTTAGGTATGTTCCTTGTATTCCTGATCGCTCCAAGACCTTTATCATGAAGGGGTGTTGGATTTTGTCAAATGCCTTTTCTGCATCTAGTGAGATGATCATGTGGTTTTTTTTCTTTGACTTTGTTTATATGGTGTATTCCATTGACAGACTTTCATATGTTGAACCGCCCTTGCATCCCTGGGATGAAGCCAACTTGATCATGGTGAATAATTGTTTTGATGGGTCCTTGGAGTCTGTTTGCCAGAATTTTATTGAGTATTTTTGCATCAATGTTCATGAGGGAGATCGGTCTGTAGTTCTCTTCCTTTGTTGCATCTTTGTTTGGTTTAGGAATCAGGGTAATTGTAGACTCATAGAAGAAGTTTCATAATATTCCTTCTGCTTCTATTGTGTGCAACAATTTAAAGAGTATTGGTATTATGTCTTCTTTGAAGATCTGGTAGAATTCTGCAGTGAAACCATCTGGTCCAGGGCTCTTTTTGGTTGGGAGATTTTAATGACTGATTCTATTTCCTTAGCGGTTATTGGACTATTTAATGGTTTATCTGGTCTTGATTTAACTTAGGTATGTGATACCTATCCAGAAAATTATCCATTTCTTTTAGATTTTCCAGTTTTGTGGAGTAGAGGTTTTTGAAGTATGACCTGATGATTCTCTGGATTTCCTCATTGTCTGTTGTTATGTCTCCCTTTTCATTTCTGATTTTGTTAATTTGGATGCTCTCTCTCTGTCTTTTGGTTAGTTTGGATAAGGGCTTGTCTATCTTGTTGATCTTCTCAAAGAACCAACTCTTTGTTTCATCAATCTTTTTTTTTATTGTTCTCTTTATTTCTATTTTATTGTTATCAGCTTTCAATTTGATAATTTCCTGGCATCTGTTCCTCCTGGGAGACTTTGCTTCTTCTTGTTCAAGGGCTTTCAGGTGTGCTGTCAAGTCACTAGCATGAGATTTCTCCAGCTTCTTTATGTGGGCATTCAGTGCCATGAATTTCCCTCTTAGCGCTGTTTTCATAGTATCCCATAAGTTTGGGTATGTGGTATATTCATTTTCATTTATCTCTAGGAAGTCTTTAATTTCTTTCTTTATTTCTTCCTTAACCCATTGGTGATTCAGTTGAGCATTATTCAGTTTCCATGAGATTGTAGAATTTCTGTAGTTTTTTCTGTTGTTGAAATCTATCTTTAAACCATGGTGATCTGATAGAACACAGGAGATTATTCCAATTATTTTGTATCTGTTGAGATTTGCTTTGTGGCCAAGTATTTGGTGGATTTTAGAGAAGGTTCCATGGGGTGCTGAGAAGAAGGCATATTCTTTTTTGTTTGGGTGGAATGTTCTGTAGATATTGATTAAGTCCATTTGAGCCATAACATCAGTTAAGTCCCATTATGTCTCTGTTAAGTTTCAATTTGGCTGATCTGTCCAGAGGTGAAAGTGGGGTGTTGAAGTCTCCCACTATTAATGTGTGGGGTTTTATATGTGATTTCAGCTTTAGTAATGTTTCTTTTACATATGTGGGTGCCCTTGTGTCTGGGGCATAAATGTTCAGAATTGAAACTTCATCTTGGTGGATCTTTCCTGTGATGAGTATGCAATGTCCTTTATCATCTCTTTTGATTGATTTTAGCTTGAAGTCTATTTTGCTAGATATTAGGATGGCTACACCAGCTTTTTTCTTAAGACCATTTGATTGGAAAGTCTTTTCCCAGCCTTTTATTCTTGGGAAGTGTCTGTCTTTGAATTTGAGGTGTGTTTCTTGTATGCAGCACAAAGATGGGTCCTGTTTTTATATCCATTCTGTTAGTCTGTGTCTTTTTATAGGTGAATTAAGTCCATTGATATTAAGGGATATTAATGACCAGTGATTGTTCGTTCCTGTTGTTATTTTTATTTTTTGGTGGTAGTGTGTGTGTACTTCTCTTCTTTGGGGTTTACTGCTTGGTGTTATCTAATGCCTGGGTTTTCATGGGTGTACCTGCCTTCATTAGGTTGGAATTTTCCTTCTAGTGTTTACTGTAGGGCTGTGTTTGTGGATAAGTATTGTTTAAATCTGGTTTTGTCTTGGAAGGTCTTGTTCACTCCATCTATGATGATTGAAAGTTTTGCTGGGTATATTAGTCTAGGCTGGCATCCATGGTCTCTTAGTGTCTGCATTATATCTGTTCAGGTCCTTCTGGCTTTCAAAGTCTTCATTGAAAAATCAGGTGTTATTCTGATGGGATTGCCTTTATAAGTCACTTGGCCTTTTTCCTTTGCTGCCCTTAATATTCTTTCTTTGTTCTGTACGTTTTGTTGTTTAATTATTATGTGGCAAGGGCACTTTTGGGGGGGGTCTAGTCTGTTTGGTGTTCTATAGGCTTCTTGTATCTTCATAGGCGTTTCCTTCTTTAAGTTGAGAAACTTTTCTTCTATGATCTTGTTAAATATATTTTCTGTGCCTTTAAGTTGGTATTCTTCTCCTTCCTCTATCCCTAGTATTCATAGGTTTGGTCTTTTCATGGTGTCCCAAATTTCTTGGACATTTTGGATCATGACTTGTTGGTTTTAGTGTTTTCTTTGACTGATGAATCTATTTCTTCTACCGTATCTTCAAAACCAGAGATCCTCTCTTCCATCTCTTGCATTCTGTTGGTTATACTTGCCTCTGAAGTTTGTGTTTGTTTACTCAGATTTGCTATTTCCAGAATTCCATTCTGCTAGTGTCTTCTTCATTTTTTCTATTTCCCTCTTCAGGTCTTGGACTGTCTCCCTTGCTTTTTCATGATTTTCTTTCAAGGACTTATTGTTTTCTTCTGCTTTAATTGTCCTTTCCTCTCATTTTCTATAGCGTTCTTCCCATTTTTTGTCTATTCCTCTACCTTATTTTTGATTTCTTCTATATAAGGCTCTAGCCTCTTCATGATGTTACTTATAAGGTTGTTTTCTTCTTCTTCTTCCATTCTGCAGTGTTCAGGTCTAGCTGTTGGAGAAGGGCTAGGTTCTGGTGTTGCTGTATTGCTCTTTATTTCATTGTATGTACTTCTGCCTTAGCATCAGTCCATCTCCTCTTGGGTTTGTTTTTGGTCTTATCAGTGTACTTGGTCCAGAGAGAGCTGACAGATTTAGGGAGCCTCTCTCTTGTCCAGATGGAAGCTCTGGGACAGATGGGAGTGCTGGTCCAGTTGAGAATGCTGGCCAGATAGGAGCTGGAGGGCTAGACTCTGAGTATCGGGAAGTCCCTGGGTTCTCCTTATTTTATCCAGATGGGAGCTCCTCTTGTCCAGATGGGAGTTCCTCTGGTCTCTTGTCCAGATGGAGTTCCTCTGGTCTCTGTTCCATATGGAGTTCCAGGGCAGGATGGAAGATGGGGGCTGGCCTCTGATTCTCAGGAAGTGGCTGGGGTCTCAGGCAGATTGTTGTGGGGGCAGGGTGTGGAGATTGTAGTGTCGGCCTGCAGTCTTGGAAAAGGGGAGCCTTCCCACAGGACCTGCCAATTAGCCGGAAACTGGGCCCAAGTTGGTCAGGTCCTCCTGGGATGGCCTGTGTCCAGCGGTGGGACCCAGGGACTGTTGCCTCTCTGACTATAACCCCAGGCACTCACCTCTGGTCCAGATGGGAGTTCTGGGATAAATAAAATTTCAAACAAAAAAATAAATCTGGGCAGTGGTGGTGCGCACTTTTGATTCCAGTACTAAGGAGGCAGAGGCAGGAATATCTCTGTGAATTGGAGGCTAGCTTAATCTCTAGAGAAATTTCCAACACAGCCTGGTCAACACAGAGAAACTGTGTCTTGAAAAACTGTAGAAGAGGAAGATGAGGGAGAGGAGGCGGAAGGAGGAGAAGAAGGACAAGGACAAAATTAGCCAGACTGGGCAAAGGACTCACTGCTTAAACTACTTTCCATACAAGCATGACTCCTACATTTAAATCCCAGAACCCATGTAAACCTGAGTGTGGAAGCTGCTGTATCTCTAATCCTAGAGTTCCTATGCCGAGCTGGGAGACAGAGACAAGAGAACCAATAGAAACACAACCCAGTTTTCCAGGCACACAGAGAGGCAAAAACAATAAAGAGAACCAACTTAGATGGCTCAGCTGGTGAAAGAACTTACTATGAAGCCTGATGACCTAAGTTTGTTCCTTAAAACTCCTGTAAAGTTGGAAGGAGAGGGTAGACTCCCAAAGTTCTCCTCTGATCTCCACATGCAAGCAATGGTATGCACACAACTATTCAGACTAAAAGCACAATCCAAAGATGTCTAGTCTCTTGGTATAAGGTAAGAAGCAACACCTGAGGCCGTCCACTGACCATAACACCCATGCTCACACTCACACAAACACATAACTCTAATGCAAAAGCCTCCTGGCACTGGTGTCATTGTGAACTGCAGCTGATCTGACTATCTTTAGCCCTTCTGACACTGGAGCCTTCCTCTAATCTGGATGTATTTCTTTTTGCTTGCTGTCTGTCTCCCCAGAGAGATGTAAGCAATGTGAGGTTTGATTTATTGTATAGTGTTCATCCTCAATGCTAGCACCATGCCAAACAAACAGTAAGCACTTTAAATATGCAAGTCAGAATTAGGACATGTTAGCCCATGCCTTTGATCCCAGCACTCAGCAGGCAGAGGCAGGTAGATGTCTTTGAGTCTGATGCCTGCTTGTCTATTGAGTCCAAGATAGCCAGAGCCTCATTGTAAGATAATATCTCCAAAAACAAACAAATAAAAAGCGGGTTTGAGAGTTGTATCAGGAGTTAAGAGTACTGGCTGCTATTGTGGAGGATGAGGGTTCAATTCCCAACAAAAATACAGAGGCTAAACACCCTCCTCCAGCCTCCTCAGGCACCAGGAACACATGTGGTACTCAAACATATCTGCAGGAAAAACACCCATATACATAACAATGAAATAAATATTTAAAATGGGAAAAAATTAAAAGAAGATACAAATGTAAATCAGGGGCTTATGAAAAGGCTCAGCAGGTAAAGAGTAGTAAAGATGGAGCTCATCCAAATTCTTTTTTGAGCAGGGATACACTGATGTTGAGAGATGATGACAAATAGGTAGGTCTGTGGATGGATGGATGGATGGATGGATGGATGGATGGATGGATGGATGGATGGATGGATGGATGGATGGATGGATGGGTGGGTGGATGGATGGATGGATGGATGGATGGATGGATGGATGGATGGATGGATGGATGGATGGATGGATGGATGGATGGATGGATGGATGGATGGATGGATGGATGGATGGATGGATGGATGGATGGATGGATGGATGGATGGATGGATGGATGGATGGATGGATGGATGGATGGATGGATGGATGGGTGGGTGGATGGATAGCAGATAGATAGATAGATAGATAGATAGATAGATAGATAGATAGAACTATAGGCCTATTATTGGAACATATAAACACAAATTCTCAATAAAATACTTGCAAATAAAGTTAAGGATCACATCAAAAAATCATCCACTATGGTCAATTTGTCTTCACGTCAAACATGCAAGGATAATTCAACATACAGAAATCAACATATTTATTATACCCCATGAAATGAATAAAGACAAAAACAATATAACCATCTGAGTATATGAAAAAAGGCCATTGTAAAATCCAACTTCCATCAATGATAAAAGTCTTGGAGTATCTAGGTTTATAGAGGATATATTTCAACATAATAAAGTCATTGTACAACAAGCCACAGTGGCATCATGCTAATTAGAGAAAAACTCAAAACAATTCCAAAAAAAGCAAGAAAAAAAGGGATGTTCACTTCATCTACTCCTATTCCATATAGTACTTGAAGTCTTAGCAATAGCAATAAGACAACTGAAAAAGACAAACGGGATACAAATGGAAAAGGGAGAAGTCAAAGTGTCCTTATTTGTAGATGATATGGTTCTAAATAATTCAAACTTAAAATTTATCAGAGGTGCCTTAAGCCTGTTAAATTCATAAAAGTGAAAGATTTCAAATTAACACACAAAAGTCAGTGGCCTATTGGTGAACTTATTAAGGCCACTCCACTTGGTTAAAAGGGAGGTTTATTTAATGGCATAATTTACAAATGAATGGATAGTTAGGTTGCAGGGTCTGGGGAAGATATGTTGCAGTCTGGCAGTGTTCTCTGGAGAACTCTGCTAGGTATATCTACAATGTCCAGGGCCCAGGAACTAAGTGAGCAAGATGTGGTCTGGAGGAGTTCAAGTCCAAATACACATGGCTCTTTCTGACAAGTACAGTGTGTTTGCTTTCTTCTCTTTTCTTTGAGGAGAACCCATTTTCTTGGACACTTTTCCACCACAGTTACTAGCAGACATAACATAATTATTTGAATTTCAAATCTTCAATTATAGAGAGAGACCACACTGTTTTGTGTCTATGTGTCTAGCTGATCCCCTCCTATCCTAGAAAGCAAAGACGGGTATTTCATCCTATTCTAGCCATCCATGACCAAAAAAAGGTCACTAAAATTCATCATGACCATGAGATCTACAGGTTTTTTAGATATGATTTTTAATTATCTTCACTCCTTCTTATACTATCTAAGGGAGCCATTTTCTCATAATATTAGTGAAGAGGTGAATAAGATTGTGATGCCTATTCTTGGTTGTCAATTTGACTATATCTGTGATTAACTAACAACCAAAAATAGAGGGCATACCTGTGGGACATTTCTGCTTATTTTGAGGTAGGAAGATCTACTTCTAGTCTGGGCCTTTGAGGTAGGAAGTCAGACCTTTAATTCAGATCTTTAATACAGATGAAATATGGACCACTCCTTCTGTTGGAAGCATATAGAAGGACATGGAAGAAGGAAGCTCTTACTTTTTCTCTGCTTCCTCTATCCTTGTTAGCACATCCATTCCTTCACTGACATTAGAGCCTACTTCTCTAAGATTCCAGCACATACTGGACCAGCTGAGACATCCAGTCTAGTGGAATGAGCATCTACTGGATTCGTGGACTTTCCATTCATAGCCAGATATTGTTGGATTCGCTAGAGCAGAGCTATAAGCCATTCTAACAAATGCCCATTCCATAGAGAGATTCATTTTATAACTTCTATTCTTTAGAAAACTCAACCCTCCTCTTTCACATCATCCTGATCTAATTCCTTGACATGCTTTATTTCTCATATTACTAGGTATGGATGTTAAGGAGGGGAAGATCCATTTTGTGGCAGTGCTTAAAAAGTGAGTGTTCAACTCCCCATGGATAAAGTAGTGAAAAGATTCTAATGAAGCCAAGAGAAATCTCTAGCTTTGAAAGGAGGAGGTGCTGAATGACTTCCCCTGTGTCACAAGAGAGACTCCTGGAAAGGAAACCTTAGCTTCTGGTCAATTCATGGAGAAATAATTAGCAAGGAGGCAAAGGCTTTGCCCCATGACATCAGCAAACCCTTTGCTGGGCATTCTATTACATCCTGGACAGCTCTTGGAATCCACAGTGATGTCACTAGTGTTGTAGCAATGCAAACAATCTTTAGGACATTTTCAGTGACCAAAAGCTTGGACACTAGACATGTTATCCACACTCAGAGGTCTGTTTGGGAGAGGGACTGGACAACATGGAAAGACCAGAGTTAGGCAGAAGGAAGCTAGTCCTAGATCTCTCTGGAAAACATGGAGGGATAAGTGGTCCGGGGGAAGACTCAGTGAGTTCTGGGAAGGCGCTCAGGAGTTTTCTGGAAGTTTTTGGGCTTGAGCCTTCCAGGGCTAGGGCTCAAGAGCTGGGAACTTCTGGAAAGGAATAGGTCTATCCTGCTTCTCTGGGTTCCTAAAGAGCACACCCAGAATAAGGATCCATGATGGTTAGTTGGCCAGAGGCAGGAATTGACAAGGGTATAGGTGCTTTTCTGGGTACCATCTGCTTTCATTCTGAGCGGGGAAGGACGAACAGAGGAACTAATGAGATTTCTGTACCATAACTGTGTCCCCTACACACACTGGAGTCCTTCAGTTGTGTGCCTATAATATTTGGGAAAGGAGAGTGCCCTGGCAAAGCCTGATCGTGTATAACTTTACATCACAGCCACTAGCAGGGCAGGATCCACCAAGCGCTGCTGTCTTCCAGGGATCCCTAAACTTTTGAGTTGCCTTCTGTGGATGGTACACAGATAAGTTCATTCTGAGAACTGTTAGATTCAGTGGACCTGGACTGAGATGGTCCTTTTCCTGGTAGCTCTGAATGTCCTGGAATGTCAGTGAAGATGGCTTTGTGAATCTGAGGACCATGTTCTGTCCCTGCATGGTTTCCCCATTAACATGAGACTCTGAATCATAGAGCAAGTGACTTGGACATCCCTGTACTGCCTGAGTGCTTGTAGACAGTAGCAATTTTCTCCAGGTTCTGAAAGCACATGGCCGAGAACTCTGAAGCCAATGTACATTCTCTGGAACTGTGAGTAAGCCCTTAAGAGGTTGTCCACTGTGTCACATTGTCTAGGGAGACAGAGAAAACCAGCTGACTTCTGAGACATCTGCCTCCCTATAGAGAGATGGGAACCTGACATCCACAGAGGGGGAGACTCAGGTCTGAGCTTTCAGAACCTGCTTGGGCAAAGTCTTATCAGTCAGTTTCTGTGTATCCTTCAGTATGTCAGGATTAACTGAGATGAAGCAGTGTGTAGAGCAGGCACTGTCCTTTAATTTCTAGAATAGGGTATTACTGAGATAGATAACCTTGTCTAGCATGACTTGTCAGTGTGATATAACATCTGAAAAGACAGTTTGCCTCATATCACTCTTTGGTCTGGGATCCACCAAGTATGCTTCAGAAGCCACAGTCTAGACTTCTGGTGAATTTTCCATCAGACCAAACACAGTGCTAGTTCTTCATTTTAGGATCGTCAGTAAATTCAAAAGTGTGAAATGGGGCTCTGGGAAAGGTGTATGGTAAAGGACCCCCTAATAATCTGTCCTCTTGTGCCCTTTGCCTGCCTCTCTCATGCTCTTATGGATGCTGTAATTTAAGCTGGCTTTGTCACCTTTCCTAATGGCATGTGCATTGTCACAGGTGGCTCCTGTGATGGAATTTGGCTTTCATGTAGCTCTAGGGGTAGCACCACAGCATTGATACACTACATATTCTCTCCATGACTATGATACATTTGATTTTCTGTAAATGCCTTTGCATATCTGTGTGTAGCCTCTCACTAGCCAGTCATCTTTCCTCACTCTAGAGTGAAGGAATGGAGCCTCACACTTGTGGGAGTGCTTGCTCTTGTATGTCAGGGCTCACCTGGAGAGCTCCAGGGTTTAACTTCTCCCGCCTGACATGTCACAAGTTGATCAGAGATTTGCTAACATCATGAGGGCTGGAATGTATTCTGCTGTTGATTTGGGGCTATTTTCCTCATTAACTATGGGACTTATCTTTGTTCTGACAGGAAACCTACAACCTCCAACACACCCACACAGTATAATAGTCTTGGTGATTCTCTACAATGTGCTTGTTCACATCAGGAGACTTATCTTTCCTCCCCACCACCTGTGACCCTTCGGCTGAGCAGCAACATGTAGGCTGAGGCAGCAGGTGCAGGTGCCCCCCATCCAATCATAAACATAGAGACACCCATATAACCATCCAACCATCCATCCAGACTCCTACCAGCAAACCATTCAATTGTTCATTTCTGTGATCATTCACAAGTCTCTCTGGAGACTTGTCATTGTGATCAGAGGGCTGTTATGCAGCAAGCTACTTAGGGAACAGCACAAAGCTTTTATTGATGTCAGTGGCCTGTGGCTCATTTGCTTTGCAAAGGTCATGTGAGATCACAGGTAGGAAGCACCCTGCAAGACTAGATCCCAGTGCCAGTGCCAAGTCAATGGTCCTCATTGTCAACATTTTGGGTGGCATGTGGTTTTCACCTTTCTTCCTGCATCACAATGTGTTCTCTTCCTTTTGCAAAGGTCTTGGTTCAAAGTAACCAAAGCCTGAGTAGCACCTTGTCAGCCCTTTTCTGGGCATGGTGCTGGACTGTTCTCGCATCCTGGAGCTTCCAGTCTGGAGATGACTGGATGACCATAGATGTGGGAGGACTTTGACAGGCTGAGGATCAGAGCGACAGATTTGAAGCTTCCAGAAAACATTTTCTCCAATCACCTCAAAATAGTCTGACTAAGCTGTGTGCTCCCCTAGGAATTTTCTTGGCCCCAAAGGATGAATAGCCGTGTTGTGTTTCTCAGTTTAAATACCTGATATGCATATTCTAAATCAACTGCTCATTCAGCATATGTCCTCTTTTTATTTTTCTGCTCACTTCTGATTTCTTGGTGTGTGTGTGATCTAAGCAGGCATGTGTAAATGTGTCCATTGGTTGGTATGTTTAGAGGCTACAAAATGAAATTCCATGTTGTCATCTGTTGCTCACTCCCATTTTTCCTTGAGGCCAGGTCTTTCACTGAACATGAAATTTTATGTTTGGGCTAATCTGGCTGGCCAGCACTCTTTGGATCTTCTGTCCCCCAAGGTAGACCTTCTGTCTTGTTTTTTTCTCATTCAGTTGTTACAAGTTCCAATTGCTCAGAAAGAGGAAGGATGTATTAGCTGTCTCTTTTATTTATTTACTTTTATTGTTTTGATATTAATGTATTTTCTTATAAATAACAAAAATAAAAGAATACAGTTGTTTTAAAAATAAAGAGTAGGCACAGAGCTAACACCACAGGAATAGTCTTGTTTGTCTCATTGGCTTCTCAACACAGAATCCCACAGTGCATCTTCTTGCTGATATTGTGTTGCTGACTCTATCATGTGCATTACTGTGTCTTAGAGCATTTCCCTCTCATAGCTGTGCAGAGTGCTGCATTCCTGAAAAGCAGTGTAGGTCTCTTCACCTCACCAGTTCCTCAGCTGACCCTGTTTCCTCAGATTTGGAAGCCTCTGAGTCCTTTTTCAAATGAATCTCAGCTAAACTGCTTCTTGAAAGCCTGAATGCTTAACCAGCCAAAAGCTTCCAGTTTCTGGTCTTCATGACTTGTATACCTTTCTGCTTTCTGACATCACTCCCCAGGATTAAAGGCTCACTTTCTGGGATTAAAGGCATGAGTCACCAAGCTTGGCTGTATCCTTGAACACACAGAGATCCAGGTAGATCTCTGCCTCTGGAATGCTAGAATTAAAGGCATGTGCTACCACTGCCTATCTTCTATGCTTAATATTGTGCCTGTTCTGTTCTATGACCCCAGATAAAGTTTATTAGCATGCATAATATTTTGGGGTACACAATACCACCACATTTCCCCTTTTTTGTCTAAAATTTTAAAAGCTTATAACTAATATAAGAAAAATTATATCCAATAAGTATATACAACATACACTGGCAAGATTACATTAACAATGTCTAGTCCATTAACATTTGACAGATTCAGACAAAAACTCCATTATATATATTAACAATGTCCAGTGCAGTAACATTTGATAAAGTCAGACAAAAAATTTTCATTACTTATCCTATGTAAAACAGGTAGTTCCTTTTTAAAAGTAGATTCAGCAATTGGCCTTTTTTTCTGATCATATCCATTTTCTCTCTTTTCTCTTTTCATAATAGATTCAAAAATCTACCTTTTGTCATTTTTATATCTTCCTCTTTCTCTTTTTAGAGAAGATTCAGTGGTCTACCCATTATCCTATTATTTTTTATAGTTTTTCTCAGAGTAGTGTCAATGATCTACCTCATATCTACATTCTTTCCTTTATTTTTCCTTTTTTTAAAACATAACCTCTGAATCTAATCTTCATGCTCAGCTTTTTCCTGATCATTAACAATTAACAACTTGTAACCAACCATAGCAAACAATGACAATATCCATAACTCATTAAACAACCATAAACCTCCCATCCCACCTCTCGGGAATATGGGGATTGTTTTCTTAAAATTACTTCCTGCTTTCTGGGGGTGATGACATCTTTATGGAATCCTGAAAAGAAGATTTTGGGGTTAATGGTCAAGTTCTGTATCATTTGTCCAGTCGCTGCATAATGAGAAAGTGCAGGGCTTGTATCAATTCCCTGTTCAAATAGTCTGTCAGGGTGGATCATCACAACTAGCCATCTCAAATTTGTACTGAGTAGTTTGTAGTCCAAAGTCTATCTTTTGGTGGTATTAATCAGCTTAATGCCTTAACCACAGTCCATGTGGAATCATCTTTGTGGGATCCCATCACCTTTTTGAAGATTTCAAATTTGCTGTTAGGTGTGGTCATGGTTCCCTGCAGACATTTTTTTATTGTGCCTCTGTAGTTTGTAGTAATCACAGTCTGATAAATGTCTGTCTCTCGGAACCACGATATTTCTTCCCTAGAAGAGAAAATCTCAGCAATTTCTCCCCACCATTTACCTTGCTAAACTTTTTCAAACTGACCTTTGCCAATGTTTTCTTGTAACATGATGGTCCTGGCAATTGTTCTCTGAACAAGCAGCAGTAAACCCTTCATCCCAGGTAGCAGCATCACCACAGTCACCAACATGATGAAAAGCACCTTGTAGCTCAGAGCAGAAACCACCACCTCCATGGTCCCACCACTGTTTGTGGCTCTGACCCAGCCAAAGCTTCTCCTAGGTTGGCCTCAAACTCGGAATCCTCCAGCCTCTGCCTTCTTTAGTAAATCCAATGGGTATGTGCCACCACAGCTGGCTGATTTGTAGCATGGGCCTGAGCTGGGGCCCCGGAAAGCCACAAGCAACTAGCTTTTTTCTCAAATTTGTACTACAAACATTGGGCACCAGATGTAGCATGAAGTGTTAGAAGGTCTTGTTAATAAGAATAAACCCAGAGCTAGGTATTGAGGTGAATGCTGGAAGATCAGAGGTGCAGAACAAGCCACAGCTTCCTCACCTCACCAGTTCCTCAGCTGACCCTGTTTCCTCAGATTTGGAAGCCTCTAAGTTCTTATCCAAATGAATTTCAGCTAAACTGCTTCTCGAAAGCAGGAATGCTTAACCAGCCAAAAGCTTCTAGTTTCTGGTGTCATGCCTTGTATACCTTTCTGCTTTCTGCCTGGGATTAAAGGCTCACTTTCTGGGATTAAAGGCATGAATCACCATGCTTGGCTGTATCCTTGAACACATAGAGATCCAGATAGATCTCTGCCTCTGGAATGCTAGGATTAAAGGCATGTGCTACCACTGTCTATTCACTATGTTTAATTTTGGGGCTGTTCTGTTCTCGGGGCCCAGATAAGTTTATTAGCATGCACAATATTTTGGGAAACACAATACCACCACATATATAGTTTTTCTTATATTAGTTATAACTTTTTTCCTTTTTTCTTTTTATTAGAATAGAAGGGGGAAATATGGTTATATTTCATTTGTGCTGAAATTTGGTTTTATTTGTATGTTAATAAAGTTGCCTGGGCATCAGTGCCAAGAGTTAGCCATTAAACAGAACTCTGATAGTGGTAGGACACACACTTAATCTGATCACATGTCAGGCAGAGTCTCTGTGTGTTCAAAGAAACAGCCAGGAAATGACCCAAACCTTTAATCTCAGTACCAACCATAGAGACCTAGAGACACTGATGAGGAAGTCATGTGGTTGGGTTTACAGCTAATGAGAAGGCAGAAAAAGAAAGGCAATAAAAAGACAGGACATAGGAAGAAGGTTTCTCTCTCAGGGGAAGGACGGCAGTGAGTGGTAAGATAAGGTGGTCTTAGCTCTTGGCTACTGCTAAATCTTGTAGTTAGAGTTTTCCTGCCTGGCCCAGTCAGGACAAATCTCTCTTACCCGCCAGTCCCACAGACGCTCAGACCCAACCAAGAAAGCACACAAAAACTTATATTGCTTACAAACTGTGTGGCCGTGGCAGGCTGCTTGTTATCTACCTTTTCTATCTTAAATATAACCCATTTTTGTTAGTCTATACTTTGCCACATGGCTTGTGGCTTACCGGTGTCTTTACATGTTGCTTTTCATGGCGGCGGCTGGCGGTGTCTCTCTCCAACCTTCTACTTCCCAGAATTCTCTACTCTCTTGTCCCGCCTATACTTCCTGCCTGGCCACTGGCCAATCAGAACTTTATTTACTCAGAGCGATATCCACAGCAAAATCTCTGGGCTTTTAATTCTTTATTTGGCTCTGTGTTTCTTATTTAATTAGACCATTTAGAATTGCATCTACATTCATTCTGAATTAAAATTTGCCTCATGGATGGTTGGGAGAAATGAGGACTCTCAGACATTGCTGGTAGTATAACATGATATAGCACAATGAGAAGCCACAAACTCTACTTCAGAAAGTTAAACTGCAGGTCACAGGTGACCCAGTGATCCTAGAACATGAAGTAGGTGTCCAGAGAGAAACTAGGTGACATCAGGGTTGTAGCAGCATTCCTCAGAGTAGTGTTGATAGTAGTCTAGTTAGTAGAAACTATCTAGATGTTTATCATTCACTGAGTCAAACAGTACAATGGGATTGAGCTCCTCCATAAATTATTGTTCAACATCAAATAATACATACAATCATTTGACCCTGATATAGCCAGAATTTTATTACTCAAAGAAATCCTTAACACAATCATCTTACAGGAAGGAATTGTTGATTGTGACTCCTGGTTGTGGAGATGTTCTAGGTTCCTGAGCTCACTGGTTTTCTAGTCTCCTGAGCTCGTTTGCTCTGATGTGAGGCAGCCTATGGTAAAAGGAGCAACTTTTGGAGGAAATTGCTCACCTTGGAGTCAACTGGGAAGCAATGAATAAGACCAATGAGTGGATCCAGTTGTCCTATGCTGGAGAACATTCTTATACTGCACAGCCTGGGGGACTTCCTAAGTGGGGTTGGCTAACCAACCAGTACTCCAGAGGTCCACATGTCTGTGCATTAATTTCACAGGATAAGCACATCAATGATTGAGCTGCCTGTTTCTCAAGGCCACTGTATTATTCTATTATCCAAAAAAGTTAATATTCTTCTCAATAGTATCCCTGGTGATTGCTCCTTATATTATATGGGAAATTAAACATGTTATTGTATCAGAGTGTGCTTGTATGTGCACACATGTACTTGTGTGTGTTCATGAGGCTTTGTGCATGTGAGTGAGCAAGCCTCAGACTGAGAACACAATCTTCTAATGAACAGGACCAAGGGAGCCTGGATGAAAGACTGAAGGTCCTACTAAAGCAGAAGGAGCTGGTCACCCAGCAAGGGGACTTGGCAGAAAAGCTGCAACATCACTTCAATGTCTCTGAGATGAGGTGTGAGACCAGGTTTGGAGGAGCGGTTAGAACCATGTAGGTCACCTGTATCTAGATCTTTGTCCTTTTGGGGAATTCTCCCCATCTGGATGCCTCTCAGCCAGAGCCAAAGAAAGAACACATCAGGTATTGTGCTGGCTCAGTCAATAAGCACTTCTCTAGGAAATGCTGTTTGATCATTAGTGATTCTGTGGAGTGTGTATCCCGTATTCCTTTCTGAGCTATCTGGTATCTTCTCAGTACCTTGTTCCCTGTGCCTTCCCACAAATCTCCCTACAATTATCCTCAACCTTGCAGGAGGATGGTTAGTTGTGGAGGACAGTGTGTGTTCCAGGCACTTTTTTTTTCCTTCCAGGAAATCACCTTTAGAGAGAAACTCCTACCTTTGGACAGGTCTGTATGCACACTCCTGCTGATTACATGCTCTCTGCAGAATGAATCTGTTTCCTATGAAAAGATTTTACTGTTATAAGAAGATTTAGGGGTTGAGCAGTTGAACTGGGGCCAGTTCCTAAGCTGTAGGAATAATCATATCCTTACCTATTTTTATTTTGTAGGCTCTACTACAGTCAGTTTCCCACATTGTTCACATTCACCTGGTATCTAATCAAGGCCGTGCATATCTGTCCTGAACTGTTATTCAGACATTGCTATAATGATATATTATTTGTACTGAAATGTGATTTTATTTGTCTGTTAATAAATAAAGTTGCCTGGGGGTCAGAACTAAGAGCAAGCAATAGCCAGGCATTGTTGGCACACACCTGTAATCCAGATCACATGACAGACAGATCTTTGTGTATTCTAGGATACAGCCAGCATGGAGACACATGCCTTTAATCTCAATACCAACCATAGAAGACCTGGAGGTCTGTAAAGATAGGCAGTGATGAGTAGGTCATGTGGTTGTGTTTACAACCGATGAGAAGGCAGAACAGAAAGTCAATAAAAATACAGATGCACAAGAAGTAGGTCTCTTGCTGAGGGAAGGAAGGCAGCGCCAGGAAGGGTAAGAAGGTGGTTTTAAGTCTCAGCTCTTACTATTGCTCTGACCCCTTGGGCTTTTAACTCTGCATTTGGCTCTGTGATTCTTATTTAATAATGAGACTGTTACACCTACACATTGCTACACTGTTATTTCTTCCAAATAATTCATCTATAAAACCACAGAAATATGTCAATTTTCTTTCCCAGTACAGTGTAGTTCACAGTTCAACTTTTGGCAGGTTTTAAAAGCTGAGAATAAAATCCAGGCTCAGTTGCACCCTGACCCTTCTCCTTTGAAAAATGTAGGGAATGACCTCAGCTGAAATGTCATGATGGATTGTCCAGCTGAATAGAGCTGGTTCAGGCTCAATAGCTGACATGGTAGGGCCCCACAGGCCTGTTCCCTAACTGCCTTCCTCCTCTAGGTCAGAAAATCTCCAGTCTGAGTTTGAATAGGTCACAGCCCAGGATGAGAACCTCCTGCAGACAGAGCTGCTGCAGCAGACGCAATAAGTGTCACAGACAATTGAGCCACCTTTGTATCCCATCCCCAGCAAACATGGTGTTGGTGGGGGGTTGGGGCATCTTGACTTTGGCTTTCAGTGTGAATAGGCCCTGAGTTTTTTCTAGCCTATGGCCTAGTCAGGCTGCTTCTTGCTCTGTTGCCTTTCCTTCTCACATAGCAGGGCTTTTGAGAACTGAGGAGGCCAAAGAATCCAAAGATGCCCTTGAACCTATGAAGCTATCCACACTTAGATCATTATCTGCTCAGAAGATACCCCCTTAGAGCTGTGATCTCACTAGTGAGGCAAATACCAATTGACCTCCAGGTGATGCAGCCCCCAGTCAATAGGTCTGTTGATTCAGGATTCCTGAGGATAAGAAAGCATCACAAATGAACTTGAGACAGAACAACCTGAGACAAAAATTACTGGGAACCCTCACATTCAACTGCATGGGGCCCCTGTGAGGGGGACAACATGGAGGGTATAGATGTTGCTGAGCAAGACTTTTTCTATCAGTTTAATGTCCATGGTTTGGGCAAGCTGACTGAGTCCTTTGCCTTCCCTATGTGGTGGGAAATCTGTCATGGGCGACTGTTGATGTCAAGCAGATCCTGACAGGCTACACCAAAAATAATCATATTTCATTCTTGTTGAAGCCGACTTCTTGTCATGCACAAGTGTTGCTGAGGATTAAGTAATATGACTGTATTTTTATTAATAATAAAGGGATTTTTGAACTTTGCTGCCTTAGAACCAATTTTGTTTGTGAGGTGTGTTGTCTCACTCCAGTAGCCCCAGAACCTCCTTTAACACCAGAACTCTTGTGTGTCAGCTTTGTCTACATTGTGTGTTCCGAGACAGCCAGGATCATACAGGGCTTGGGATGA